>NC_083571.1:51362796-51662796 GCF_027579695.1 Neoarius graeffei | reverse complement strand
CAAGTGTTGAGTGCAACAATACGAGAACGTCTCTGAAAGAAGTTCCCTTTAGTCGTCGTACCAATGAGGAGAAAACAGCAGTCAAACAGCTAGGACCTCCTAGACCGAATTTAAACATCAAGCAAGTGTCTACGAAGGGGGAGAAGACCTACTCAAGAGGTTTTAACAAGAACTGGTACCACCGGAAAACTTGGCTAGCTGGCTGTGATGTAGTCAATGCTCTTTTTTGCTACCCTTGCGTTCTCTTCCACCCTGGAAGTAGCACAGCAGACAGTACAGTGATATCTGATATTTGAATTTACTAGGCAAAAGTTTTTTTTGTGTGTGTGTATTACCGATGGCAGTTGTTTTACCAATGGCAGTTTAACATTGCCATGTTTTTGTTTTACCAATGGCAGTTTAACATTGCCATGCTTGGAATATTTCAGTAGCCTCAAGTTCTCTCTGACTTGGTGTAAATTAAGCATATTTTCAGTTTTTATATATTGTACAGTATATGTGTTCATTGGAGCCAGCAGCACCTTACCTTTTTTCCAACTTGTTAAACCAAGTTGCACTGACTACAAAACCTTGTGTGTATATAGCTAAATAACTAAAGCCTTTTGTGTTCATTGACATGCTTGTAATACTTTAAATTTCCTTTTGAGGCATGGCTTTCTGGAGGAATTCTTGGGAAAAAAAACTGCAGAATTTATTTAGAATTATTATTTGTTGTTAAAATGGTACAATTCCATATTAAAAAAAACACATAATTAAGCTGCACATGTTTGTTTGATGGTTATGCTTTTCTTCATCTTTTTCAAAACTTAAATAAACACTTATTTTGGATTTATATCCTGCCACTTTAATTACATTCTTTAGAATGAAGACATTAGAATATGTTTATAATTAAGAATTTGTGTCTACTTATTATAGAATACTGGAAAAATATGAGAAAATAAATGAGTAATGTAATATTAATTGATTGTGATGCCAAATGTTTTGCTTTGAAGACTTCACAATGAATCTTCCTTAGTTTTAGCCTGGCAAGCCAGACTAAATGTGAATATTTGCCACTCGTAGGCAAAAATATTTTTGGCCGCTAGGCGGGTGGGTCTAGTTTACTAGGCTACCTTAGTTTGCCACCTTTAACATGTTCAGTGTTGCCACCTAGTGGAGAGAAGAGATATCGTCTATATTGATATCTGAATTTACCAGGCAAAAACAAGTTCGGCCAATTGATTTGCTACCTAGGTCAATTTACTTCAGTCCTGTGGACATTTATGGTCCGTGTAGACATAACGGGGGAAAATTGCCCCCCCCCCCCCCCGAAAAAAAATTCAGGAGCCGCCACTGGTTTGAAACAAACAATTTCAGACATCTCAACCTGCAGAAACTCGTTTCAGGGAGGTGCCGTGACCCCACCGAAGGGAAAAAAGTAATGCCCCCCCAAAAAAAAGCTGATTGGTTTACTCAGCAAAATAAGTCAATCAGGATGCTCTTTGTCTAGCATGCGCTACATGAACAGGCGCACACGCAGTCTCTCTCGCACTCCGTCATATGAAAAATGCAGACATTAATGTTTCGTGTGCACGCTCTTGCTCGCTTGCTCTAGATTCCGGAGATATTCTCCAATTTGTGGGCATCAGGGAGCCACTATCAATATGCGGGAGACTCCCGGAACTTCCAGGAGACTTGGGATGTCTGCGATTTTCCCTGCAGACGAGAACACAGAGGAGGGGCTCTGAAATCAGTCTCATACTCACCAGAACCTCAAACATAAAAGGTAGATTAAAAGAACAATGCAAGTAAAATGGCACATAAATGATCAGAGTAAACATGGCAACACTTAGCACTAACACGCCTGGCTTCCTGTCTGTGGCCTGGTTGGTGTCAGTAGAGGCTTTACAAGTCACTATACATGTGACTACACACACAATTACAGGTAACAAACACAAAAATAAAATAACAAGCAAGTTTCTTGGAAGGAACTGGCACCCAATTGCTAACACACACACAAAGATGCATAGGATAACAGAGCAGGTTGGGTCAAAAAGAACAGCAAGTGATGGATATTTTTGAGGAAGAATGCTTTCTAATGCCACCAGCTGGTGAAGTAGATACCCACAGAGTCTCACTCCCAATAACAGTTCTCTCAAAGTTATACAAATATTGTCTCCTTTGCAAATGTATATTACAACTGGACTCAGAATCAGCTCCAGCAGGTCACTGAGGAGGAGGAAGATGGCAATGCATGAGGTTCCACCTCCACTCTTATGATGTTGGAACAGAATACTGAAAGCCCAAAGCAGAGCTGGAAAACCCGCACACACACCAGTGATGAAGAAGATGGAAGAACGGATTATTTTGTTTTCATAAAAATACCATCTGGGAAAAGGTTGGTAACAGTTGTACATGTCCATGGCTTGTTCTCTCTTCTGCTTCTTTTTGTGCTGTAATAAAGTATGGTATGTGTAAGAAATAAAACATTTTGGAACACATGGTTATAAATAATCAATACTTAAGTCCTGAAACAGACCAACATAACATGAAGCTGATGACTTTTTATCAAAAGTATGTTCAGAAGTGTTTTATTGCATTTACACCACAGCAGTTTGCAGTGTTTACCATTTTAAATTTGCGAAAGAAAGGTATGTCTTATTTTTAGACATTTTTATTTCCACTTCATGTTGTGGAAAGTCCACATGACTACATCCTGTGCATTTCTGTTATCGTCGCTATACCGGTATACAAACATTCCCTCAGCAGCCTCTGTTTTCTCTCTGGTTTTAAGTTAATAAAACAGAAAAATGCAGCTTGTCATGAGACAGAGAAATTGTAAAGCGGTCTTTGTCTTTGTCCTGTGGATTTTCCCATGGTTACAAAGCCCTGACACTGAAAACTGTTTCCATTAATGTTAAATAAATGTCTCCTTCACCATATCAATAATTACATTTTTCTTTCTTGAATGACATAACTTTATTTTATTAATTTATCATTAGCTGTCAGTGATGTAGAATGTACTACATACAGGTCCCTGTGAAAGAGCTGTTACTATGGAAATGATAATGGATTAAAAGGAGCGCATTAATATAAACTGTGATTTGAATTATAGTCAGAACTATCATCAGAGCTACAATACAGAAAATTAATCAAAAATCTTTACCAATCAGACTTAAGAATTCAAAAGTGCTATGGTACAATAATTTTACAATTATACTTGTATCTAGAATTATGTTTGTATTTCAGTTACAACACTTACCAACACCACTGATGACCCAGAGGAAAATAACTGACTGAAAACCAAACTGGAGTCACACAATATGTTTACCTGGAAAACATACCAAAACTATGACATAACATATGGTATTATGTGGTAAAGAAAAAAAAAGCATTAAAAACAAAACATATTTCATAGTTAAAATTCTTCAAAGTTGCCAGTGTTTACCTTGATGCTGCTTTGCACACTATTGGCATTATCTTAACCAGCTTCATGAGGTAGTCACCAGGAATACGTTTTAAATAACAGGTGTGCCGAATCAAAAGTTAATTCGTGTAATTTCTTGCCTTCTTAATGCATTTGAGGTTAATAAAAAGTGAATAATAAAATCCAGTAAATAGCCCTGTTCCACAACGGCATTAATTTGTATGATGTCAAGAGCCGCTCAACTAAATAAAGAGAAATGACAGTCTAATTTTAAGACATGAAATGTCTTTTAATGAATATAAATAAAGAGAAAAAAAAACAAGGTGTGTCCAAATGTGTGTGTGTATATATTAGCCGAAATGCCCATGTTTTTTAATGTTCCAGAATAAGAGCATTCATTTAAAAGTAGTTTCTTTTTTTGTCATTTAAAATAAATTGTTTTGGATAACTTTAAAACACTTCACCTCCACATTCACATCACACTACACAAGCACACCAATGAAACCTTCGTAATGTAAGTAAGTACAAATGGAGCTGGACAAATCAAAAGTTGTTTTCTAATAGCTGAAAAAATCTGTCATTCGAAACATCAACACAATGCAATTTCATCAGTACTGTTTGCAACATATTTCTGAAAATAATTAATCAGGATTTGATATCCTGTCTACAAATAGTCATTCATTTAAAAAAATCACTGTTATGTGAAATAACTCACAGTTTTGTGCAGAACTCTGGTAACCTGGATTGAACTTAAACCGAACAGAATGTTTCATCTGTGAGTGAAAGCCTGTAGAAGATGGAATAAAAATTTGAAAGAGGAAAAGAGAAAGATGGTATCATGTGTTATTTATACCACACCACTGCTGAATTCTTGAATCCGATTGGTCAGAAAGAAAAAGAACTTTATTCATCGCATGTATACTTGTGAAATTCCTCTCTGCATTTAACCCATCTGAAGCAGTGAACACACACACACACACACACACACACACACACACAGAGCAGTGGGCAGCCATGCTAACAGGGCCCGGGGAGCAGTTGGGGTTAGGTGCCTCACTCAAGGGCGCCTCAGCCGAAGGCTGCCCCATGTTAACTTAACCACATGTCTTTAAACTGTTGATTCTGTGATTCAACTTTTGTGAAATCGTGGTGTTTTTCTAAATATTTCATTTTACTAACACTTTTATATAAACTGATATACAGTATCAGTGTATTAGAGTCTAATCCAAGTAAATATATATATATATATATATATATATATATATATATATATATATATATATATATATATATATATTACACATATTTATAATCAATTAAATATAGTTTTATTTTGTTGTTGTGTTCTTTTTTTCAGAGGTATTAGTGCTGATGATGTTTATCAAAATACTTATGATCATTTTTTAAACACTTATTAAAGCCTTAGACTTGAGGGTGAAAAATATGCAGTGGAAATGATAATGACAATGAAGACAACAACAATTATTATTATTATTATTATTATTATTATCCATGTGTTATTTTATTCATTTATCAACTTCCATTTCTGCAAAATTAATTTATTTTAAATTCATTTGTTAAGTTTTTAAATATATATTTTTAATGTAATCTGTGATATTTACTGCATGAAATACTTGCTGAATTTGTGGGTTTATGTTTCAAATAAAACACCGTCATTAATCTGCCCTTTGCATCAGTGACATTAAATGGTAAATGATTATAATGTTTCGAAGAGCTGTTGTCATTGATGCATTTTAAAACACTCAGAACAAAAGAGAATAACTAGTAATGCAGTGGGAATAATAATAATAATAATAATAATAATAATAATAATAATAATAATAATCTTCAGTTGCTACTTTATTGCAGTTGATCCAAAGCCTATTGGTCCCTCACTGAACCACACGACAACTGCTCGAAAATTATAGCCAAACCTGACTAAATTACTTTGTTGTTTTTGTTTGTTTGTTTGGTTTTGTTTTTCTACTTTTACATCTCTTCTCCTTTTTATATAAAATACACTTTTTTTAACTCTTCTGTGTCTTGTTGTGTTCTGGGGATCACTGTAACCTCTTTATGCTCTTGAGCAACAGCTAATGTTTATTTATTCAGAAGATGATTTTATCACAAACAACTTATGTGTGGTACAATACCATCAAGAATAGAACTGAGCGGCTGAGAGTTAAAAACCTTAAGTTTGAACCTAAATCTCTGAGCTACCAGTGCAGTCCCATGTGACAAACCTGTGAAACTTTTTTTCCCCTTTTTTTCCAAGATGTAATGACTGTAATTGGTGAATCTTTTCTGGTATTGTGTCCTGAGTAAATAATAATTTCAACACATCAGTAAAATTAGTTCAGGTTTCTTCAAGTGCAACACCATTTTTACACAGCAGTTTATTGACTGGATGTCCTTCATAACAGCAGCAATTTACACAAGCATTGAATATACAATCCTCTCCTATACATTTTCTGATTTTATTTTTGATGTGAAATATCAACATTTATCCCCCAATGAGCAAATCTATTTTTGTTACAATTCCACATCTTTTTGAAAGCAATAATCAGAGGGAGTTGGTATAACTGTGTTAGAAGGAGTAAGCCACGTCTTACAGTGATAAAAAATACATCGCTATCATAAAATAAAATGTTTATTTTTTGGCATCCACATCAAATTAATTGGTGTTAGTAGAAATACACAAGCGATGAAAGAATATTGTGTGCACTGATTGTTTGAGAAATTCAGACTATTTCTCAATAATCACCTCGAGCAACTCAGTAAAATGTTGGCCAATCGCTCAGTCACTATAAGTGAGGAAGAATTGCAAATGATGAAAGAAAATGCTGTTCCTAAAAGCACTAAGGACTGCTATTAATCGATGTGAATAGCAAGCAGAATAAGATTATAAGAATTAATATCTGGCCAGGCAATTGTGGTTAATTGAAGTTAATTAAAACACAATAATCATAATTTCCATGAAGGTAATGTGAAAATTTCCATAAAGCACATGTAATTAATTCTACTGTCCACACATTGTTGACACAATTAAAAAAAAAAACATATCAAGAGTCCCCTAATCCCAAATTAAGCCATCTCCCTGTCCTATGATTAACTAAAAAAATTTAATGTAGATATAATCCCAGTCACTGAGGAAGAATAAATACTGTATGTGCAGAATAATAAAATTTTAAAAATTAAAAGCAGTATTTTGATGGAAATTTATATTCAATCTTGGCTCTGAGGGAGCTTAAGTTCCAGTGGTGCAAATATCTGCTGTAATATTTGCGATGTTGTAATGTAGACAGTTACAATGACACACACACACACACAAGATTCTTTCCTGGTGCTGCTGTTGTTTGATATGTCATAGATTTTTCACTTCTCTTTTCATTTACAAACTGCCATTTTATCCACAGTTCTCAAGAAGGTAGCTGCCTGATGATGACAACCATAAGAACATTTCTGGTATTTTCTGATATCTTCATAGACTCAGGTCTTCACCTCAAACTGATCTCTGATCAGTGTTCATGTCTGTGTGAGTTTGCTGTTTATGAACCCTGAGTTGCTCCTTACAGACCAGTACACACAGCAGGGGGTCCGAGATCACTCTGATCAAATAGGCTGAGAGATGTGACTCCGGTTCATCAAAGTAAAATCCATCATAGGTATTTTTGAAGATAAGCACAAGGCCAGCTGTTGTGCAGAAAGTGATAAGTGTGAATGTGGAAACGATCAGCACTGCTGAGCTGGGCTTGATGTGGTCAGATGCAGGAGAGGCTTTGCAAGTGAGTATGCATGTGATGACTAAACTGCAACAAGGCAAAAAGCTAAAAATCACATTGAACCACATATTTGTGAACTGCAATCCAAAGACAATCAGCCACAGAATGATGTAGGAAATGGTGGAGCAGAGAGGAGAGAAGACATGAGCAGAGCAGAGCTGGTGTTTGAGAGAAAGCACGCTCTTCAGAGCCACAAGCTGGTGGAGGAAAAGACCACAGATTCTAAATGTAATAAATAAATGAATAAAAATCCTGATATCTTTCAAATACGCTTCAATGGAAGAATTGAAAGATCTTGTAGCACTGGACTTTACAAGGCTGTCTATTAAATATGATGCTATAATTGCACTCAGGAGCAGCTCAACCAAGTCACTGATGATGAGGAGGATGATGAAGGTTGAAATTTGGCCTCCTTGTTTGTGGAGAGTGTAAAGAACATGAAGAGCCCAAATCAAAGCTGGCAGGCTTACACACACACCAGCGACGAGGGAGATGCTTATCATCAGGCCATCATAATAAACAGGAGGACAAATGGTTGAATATGGTCCCCCAATATATCTGTCGTTACTTGGGTTATAATAGTCCTCAGAATATCTGACGTCCATGATCACAAGGTGTGAAGTGGTATCATAGCAGAGCAGCCTTGAAAAACAAAATCAAAGTGAGACAGAGTGTGTACTGTGTAGTTTGTGTGTGTGTAAAGTGCAAGGTTTCTACAAGTTTATAACGGCCACTTACTAAAGTCACAGACAGGCCACTGAGATGAAAATCTGCTGAAGCCACGAGAAGGATGCACCACAAGGAAACCTAAATGAAATTGACATGGGGAAAAATGCTGCTCTTTGAATTTTACATATTATGTCATGTAAAATTTTACATTACATGCCTTTCCTGGCTGAGTTAAAATAAATAAGTAAATGGACAAATGATTATTAACAAAACTATTATGGTCTACTACAGAAAGCATAAAGGCTTCTACACATTAAAAACTGTTAAAGTCAGTCATCGATGGTTATTTGACATGACACAATGAAACATATTTAAGAAACATTCAGTTCATAACATTTTGGTAAAATGCTATCAAACTGCATTCACACTAACCAGTGAATTAAGTAATATCACATGAACAAGAGTGCTGTTGTACTGAATATGGCACAGCGTGACTGTGATTTAGCTGCAGGTAATCAGCCATGTGAATACTCAGTACAACAGCATTGTTGTGAATGTGATGTTGCTTTGATAGAACAGTTCTCAAAACAAGAACTTATTATTCAGTAACTTACATTTCAGACACAATATGGCTAAATATTTTGTTTATTTTTGCTACTTCAGCTAAAATAGTTCCCAATGAAGCCACAGCTGGATAGAGAGTTGCAGGTTGCCATGAGATGCAAAGAGTGACTAACAGCCCGCAGTGAGTGTATTAACAGTTTCAATGTAAAGATCTTTTGCTATAATTGGAAATGTATGTGGGGAACAGACAAGCTGAGTGACACAAACAGTGAAATGTAACAGTGCTGTTATACTAAATACCAGCATCAATGGAATGGCACTTGTCCAATCAAATTAGCGGACTAAAATAAACTCGATGTTGTTCTTTGTTTCACAATCAGCAAGATTTGCAACATAATTTCAGAAAATATAAATAAATCCTTTGTCTATAATATTTAGATTCCCAGAATATTAGATTTGAGTAAATTTGTTCATTAAAATGCAAGGTAAATTGAGGTAAATTGAATCAGTGAAATAATTATTACAAAGCCTAAAATAAGCTTTCATTATAACAAGAATATTGAAAAATATAAAAAATGATTATTTTAAAATTAATTTAAGTAAATATTTATATTCAGAAAAATACAACACATTTTGAATCATGAAAAGTTTGAAGTTTTCTCTTACCTGAATTCAGTGGTGAGTGGTAGAAATTAACACACACTTCCTTTTCTCACTTGCAATTTCCTAGTTAATGTAAGTACATCAACACCATGACTACTATCAGTAACATGAGTTACCTATTTATTTTATTTTTTGAAAGTGCACCAATACGTGCACTCTTAGACACTTGTGTATGTGAAAAATGATTGGCGGTAATAAAGAGAGGGGTATGTGTGTCTGGGTGTATTTAATTTTGCACCGTGTATCTACATGGCTTGTACACAGCTGAAATGCTGCCACACAAAGACCTCCCTTCCAGATGCACACACCTTTTTCTCTGAGGTCATACAGGAATATCTTGCTCTCATACAGTCATCAAACAAAGTGGTATAAAACATGTAACACTACTAAAAAGAAAAGAGCATAATTTATGTTAAATTTCCTCTGATTCTTCATCAGAGGTCAGTGTCGAAGCACAGCATCACTCCTGACCACATATTTTTGTTTGTGGATTGTTTCTCAGCTCAGCCATAACACTGAAGATAAAAATCTCAGATTCACTTGTACCAGTGCCACATCCATTAACATTCAAATAACTTGTCAGTGTCACTGCTGTGTTAAGAAATATCCACCATGAAAATAATATCTAGTCAGCTGTGGTGGTTCCTTTCCACTGTTGGACAGGAAGAAGGTGGGTGACAAATACTGCAGAGCAATAGATCCATTACAGTCAGTAACCGTACACATACAAAACACACCAGGTATAACTGTAAACTGACGAATGAGTATAATTACAAGGTGTTATATTAAAACTAAGATAAGGATATGTTTTACTTGCAATAAAATAGTATTATACAGTGGCCTATTAAATGTATAGTTGCCCAAATTTAGGCTACACTCTCTACTGTCAAGTACAATTTGTTGCTCTGAGCATTTCCTCTCATCTGACAGCATTAGACATCTTAAACCAGTGTCGGTGTGGAAGTACTCGACTCTGCCCTTTGCATGGTGGCGCAAAGAGATGAAGCTTATGCTTGAGTGGTGAATGTATATATCACGAGTAAATGGGGTTGTTTTCTTTGCTTAATGCAGGCCAATAATTTGACTCTTCTAAAACACAGTAACATCTTTTCCATGAGCAAGGGATACGTTTTCCCACATGTTTGTTCATGAAATGAGAAGCTACTCACTGCATCAGTTTGGGTGCATATATGTGTGTGTGTGTGTGTGTGTGTGTGTGTGTGTGTGTGTGTGTGTGTGTGTGTGTGTGTGCGTAAACAATTCCTGATGCATTATTTTTACGAGTGGAATTTTTCTTTCATTATTCAGAGGCTCCAGCTGGAAGATGGGATAGCATGCTATAGCATATCTGCGATGAGCTAGTGATTTGTCTAGGGTGTACCCTACCTCTCACCCATAGTCACTTGGGATAGGCTCCAGCTTGCCTGTGACCCTGCACAGAATAAGCAGTTATGGCTAATGGATGAATAGATGGATGCTATAGCATAGTGTGGTACATTTGCATACTGTGGATGTCATGGATCATCCAGGTACCATTCAGCTACTATTAAATGCCTACTGGATATTAAGACACCCTTCATTCTGCTTTTTACGTGCTAATAGTATGTAGGTATGCTTATTCGGGCACAGCCTCTTTGTTTGTTCAGCTCGGTGTCGTTTGGGGCCATTATGGAGTCTCAACAAGGCATCAGTTTTGGTGTTCTTGGACCCCAGCTTGAGTTAATGAAGACATTCAGATTCATGATTCTTGGATTTAGTGTCTTTAATAATTTAATGCATTCAAGGTTTCTGTTATCAGTGATGATCAAAACAAAAACATTTTTCAGGTTGTGGCCATGCAATTACTGCTTCTTCCTTTGTTTGGTTGAGCTCCACTCACTGAAGCGTGGAAAATTCACATTTCTCCTCTCTGATACATGATTTGTGTATTCTTGCTCAATGGACAAGATGACCATAAAATCATATGTCATGCCAAGGTCATTCAGGAATTCACAAAAGCCTGGATGATGGAAGGGGCATTGGTCAGAACATGAGACATTGCTTGACATTCATAGTGCCTGAAAGTAGGAATGAAGGCTCTCACTCATTCCTCTCTGAGATGTTTTATATGAACCTCCTATGTGTAACTTTACAAAGATAGCACTTCTTATCTGTTCGAGAGCTGATGGAACCACTGGCCATCGATACCTGTACTTCACTGTTACTGCAGTCTCTGTCCTTTTTTCCCACAAAGAAGAACCCTGCAGCTGCAGGACAGGTGGAGGGATGAGTGCAGGCCATCATTCATACTCATCTCACTTCATACTAAGGTAAGAGTGACCTCTGCTGACTAGAAGGTGTGATATCACAGGCTGATGAGACACTCATTTGTTTTGGTTATTTATCCTGTCCATTTACTTGTGTTCTCATTTCCTTTTAATGTCACAGCCTGATGATAAATCATCTTGTAAGACTGAGTTATAACAGTGATTCATTTCTTGTTCACAAGAATAAGTACAGCTATTTAATGATTTCTCAGTTACATTGCTGGTTTTGCACCCACAATGATAGAAGATGGAAGCTGTATTGCTTTTTTACAGTACAGATCACCCAGAGGCAGTTAAACATGTTCAAGAAGAAAGTAGTGGATTATCCTATGACATATTCCACACCATATAATGATTTCCACTGAGGTATGTGAGCAACATTAAAAAATTGTATCTTTGGTAAAAAAGCAAAACAAAAAACAAACAAACAAACAAACAAACAAACAAACAAAAACGGCAACAGTTCAGGTCTGAAGCAATGCTTTTGAATCACATATGCTTTTGTCCAGAACTGTTACACTTGTTCTGAAGTAGTCCCATAATCCCATAACCAGTTATAGTTATATCTTTATGACAGCCCCCCCCCCCCCTTATTTTAAACAAGATCTTAGATCTCAAAGCTACAAATGACCATGTTTGTGATTCTGACAAGTAAGGTTAGGAGGAAAACACATAGGTTATGTCCATATGCTTTAATTAAAATGGCATTTTAAAATGAAAAGGATCTCTGTCCAGATGAGTATTTTAGCTTTGTACTAGAAATAATCTTCATCCATAATAACATACCTGAAAACGCATTTCACATGACTATTCCCATACACTGGCCATGCATGTCTTCTTCTTTAGCGTTATGCCTGATGGCAGGTCCATGGCATCCATTCTCTCCATCCTTTTCTATCTTCTGCCTTCCTTTTCATTTCACTGTAGATGTTTTCCTTTATCACATCCAGCATTCTAAGTCTTTTCTCTCCTCTGGGATTTTTGCCTGTCGTTCTACCTTCAATCACTTTTTTTTTTTTAATAGTCCGTTTCCTCTTAGGATATGTCCCACCCAGTTTTTCTTTCTACTTATTCTCACATAGTTCTCTTTTCATCTACCATATGTAGCACCTCCTCATTGGTCTTCTAGCTGATTTCCCCATTCATCTCCAAACCCACATTTCAAAAGCCTTCAGCTGTTTGATATCTGCTTTCCTCAAGGGCCAAGTCTCTGCACCATACAGTAATACACTCCACACTAGTGTTTTTACCATTCTTTTCTTTAACTTCATACTCAGACCTTTAGTTAGTTGTTCCTTTCTCTTTGTAAATGCATTATTTGCCATGGCAATTCTTGCTGATTTCTTCTTCACATTTTCCATCATCTGTCATTAGTGCTCCTACATATTTGAACTTGCTTGTTCCACTTTCTCTCTCTCTATGTAGGTGTTCAGTGTGCCACCACTGTCTCGACACATTCATTCCGTTTGTTTTCTTGATGTTAATCTTCATGCCCCATCTGTTGGCCACATCATTAATGCATTCATGATTCTTTGTAACCCCTCTTCTGATGTTGCTAACATTGCCTGCTCATCAGCAAATCTCACATCTGTTAGTACTCTGCCACCTACCTTAATTCCATCAAACTCATTTTCAACTTTTCAAGTAACTCGTTCCATCTTTTTGTTTAAGCATCAATTGAAAATAACAATGGTCACAACAAGCAGCCCTGTCTCACTCCTCAGCTTACACTGCGTGGTTGTGATACTTCTCCTCCCACTTTTATTCTTGCACTCTGGTCAAGGGATAGTTTCATGATCATCTGTCTATCCTTCCAGTCAATCCCAATTTCTTTTTAATACTTCCATCATTTGGACCCAGTTCACTCTGTCGAAAGCTTTTTCAAAATCAACAAAGCATAGATGTCATTGTCATGTTCTGATGATCTTTCACATACTCTTCTCATAATACCTATGTGGTAGCGGGGGCGTGGTCAAGCGTCGGTCTGTGACCAGAGGGCGGAGGCAGGGAAGATAAGTGGCAGAATCACTGCACCTGATGTTGGTTAATCTATGTTTGTGTCTCTTCCCCAGTGACCGCGCCCTATATAAGGAGAGAGAGAGCAGAGGAAGGAAGCTCTCTCCCTGACCTGACGACTCGTGTGTGCAGCTGAGAGAGTGAATATAGTTACTGAAAAGTACTAAATAAAGAGAGTTTTCTTGTGGAACTTAATTCTGGCCTGCCGTCTTTTCTGTGCATCCCCCCCTACGAACTGCTACAGTGGTGCTGAAACCCGGGATTCGAGCACAGGAAAAAGAACAGCCCCGTGGAGTCATCCCCCTTCGCGGACCTGGTCCACGCCCTCGCCACAGCCCAGCAGAGCCAGCACCCGGTGCTAGTCACCCTCCGAAAGGAGCAGGAGCACCAGTTCGAGGCCCTGGTGCTTGCGCAGCAGGAAGACCGACAGGCATTCCAGCACCTCCTCGCGTCGGCGGGGTCCACCACCTCCACAGGCCCTTCTCCCCTCACCCTCACTAAGATGGGCCCGCATGACGACCCTGAGGCCTTCCTCACGCTCTTTGAACAGGCAGCAGAGGCCTCGGACTGGCCGGTGGAACAGCGCGCGGCATGCCTCCTCCCCCTGCTAATGGGCGAGGCGCAGCTGGCCGTGCTACAGCTACCCGCCGACTGGTCTACGCGGACCTTCGCCGGGTCGTCCTCCAGTGGGTGGGGCGCACCCCTGAACAACAGCAACAGTGCTTCCGCGCTCTGTGTCTGGAGGAAGTCAGCCGGCAGTTCGCATTTGGCCAGCAGCTCCGGGACCCCTGCTGGCGGTGGTTGAGGGCTGACAACCGCGATGCCAAGGGGATCATTGATCAGGTGGTACTGAAGCAGTTCATTGCCCGCTAACCAGAGGGAACCGCGGAGTGGGTCCAGTGCCACCGCCCGGCGTTGCTGGATCAGGCCGCTGAGTTGTCGGAGGACCATTTGGCGGCTGTTCCGACGGCAGGACAGCGGACATCCACTTCTTCCCTCTTCTCTCTCTCTCCCCCTCTGTCCTCGCCCCATTCCCCCACCGCGGAGGCGGGGGCCGGCCCCACCCGCGGTGCCGGCCCATTTTTCCCTTCTGTGTCTGTCTCCCCCCCCCAGGTGAGTGAGCCCCGGAGCGCCGGTGCAGAGAGGAAGCCCGGGCCAGTTTGCTGGCGCTGCGGGGTTGCCGGGCCACCTCCAACAGCAGTGCTCGGCGATAGAAGTGGGCGCGGTGGTTCGGCTCCCCGACGCGCCAGAAGCCGCCCTCAATCGGGCTGGAGCGTATCACATACTGGTGAGTATCCAAGGGGATACGTATCAGGCTTTGATGGACTCTGGCTGTAATCAGACCTCAATTCACCAAAGCCTGGTGCAAGACGAGGCATTGGGGGGAGCACAGGGGGTGAAGGTGTTGTGTGTGCACGGGGATGTTCACAGCTACACTTACCTGTTCCTATCTAGAGTGTTTATACTGTTTATTTTGTTTGTTTTTTTCAATTATTCTATTTTTATTTATTGCATTGCCTGTTTGCACCGTGGGTCAGAGAGGACTGAAATTTCATGTGTGCTGTATGTCGAGCATGTATAGCATATTTGACAATAAAGTTGACTTGACTTGGTGTCGGTCCACATTATTTTTCGAGGGGAAAACTTGAGTAAAGGCAGCGGTTAATTCTCGCCTCACCCACTCGATAATTTTGGGGACTGATTGGCCGGGATTCGGGGAGTTAATGAGCCATTTAGTGAAGAGTAGGTCCTGCCGTAGTTTAGCAGGGGGAGGTCCCGGTGTCGCTTTGGCGGGAGCAGCTGTCACAGAGCCGTCTATGTCATCTTTGCATCAGAGTGAGGAGCAGCAGGCTCCTCCTCCCTCTCTCAGGGAATTCCTTGTGGATTTTCCGTTAGAGCAATCGCGAGACAAGTCTCTGCGGCATGCGTTTGACCAAGTGAGAGTAATCGATGGTCAAATGCTCCAGCCAAACGCCACCCCGTCCTTCCTCTATTTTTCTATTATGAAGGATAGGTTATACTGAGTGACGCAGGACACTCAGACTAAAGAGCAAGTCACGCAGCTTTTGATTCCAAAGAGCCGCCAGGAGTTGGTATTCCAGGCGGTGCACTTTAATCCCATGGCTGGACACTTAGGGCAGGATAAGACACTAGCCCGACGAATGGCCCGGTTCTATTGGCCAAGGATTTGCGGCGATGTCCGTAGATGGTGTACGGCGTGCCGCGAATGCCAGTTAGTAAATCCAGCGGCCATTCCAAAAGCGCCTTTGCGCCCTCTCCCATTAATCGAGACCCCGTTCGAAAGAATTGGGATGGATCTCGTTGGGCCATTAGATCGGTCAACACGAGGGTACCGCTTTATTTTAGTTCTGGTGGACTATGCAACGCGCTACCCAGAAGCAGTGCCTCTTCGCAATATCTCAGCACGCAGTATTGCGGAAGTGCTCTTCTGCATCATCTCCCGAGTTTGAATCCCGAAAGAGATTCTGACTAGAGCCCGGGAGTCCCACGGCACGGGACAAATTTTGAAAGCTCATTGTGGGCGCGGGCGGGAGGGGGAGTGCACAATGCGGGAGTGGTGATAAGCTGCAGTCCCACTAACTAAAAACGTGTTTAAAATAAAATTTATAAATTATTAATTTATGTGTATGTGGAAGCGGGGGCGTGGCCAAGCAGCAGTCTGTGAATGGAGGGTGGGGTCGGGGAAGGTAAGTGGCTAGGTCATTACACCTGATGTCAATTTGTATGTGTGTTTGTTGCAGGGATGGAGTATAAAGGGAGGGGGAGAGGAGAGAAGAAGCTCTCCCCGACCACAACACTTGCGTGAGAGAGAGAAAGCTGAAAAGCCGAATAAAGTGCGTGTGTGTAAACACAAACTCTCGCCTGCCGTGCTTCTGTGCTCCACCCACACCGGGGTTTACTACAGTCCCCGGTTTCAGCACCACTGTAGTAAACCCCGGTGTGGGTGGAGCACAGAAGCACGGTAGGCGAGAGTTTGCGTTTACACACACGCACTTTATTCGGCTTTTCAGCTTTCTTTCTTTCTTTCTTTCTTTCTTTCTTTCTTTCTTTCTTTCTTTCTTTCTTTCTTTCTCTCTATCTCACTCACTCACACAAGTGTTGTGGTCAGGGAGAGCTTCTTCTCTCCTCTCCCCCTCCCTTTATACTCCATCCCTGCAACACACACACACACACACACACACAAATTGACATCAGGTGTAATGACCTCGCCACTTACCTTCCCCGACCCCGCCCTCCATTCACAGACTGCTGCTTGGCCATGCCCCCGCTGCCAGTCTATCATATATAATTTGTGCTGGATATTTTATTTGGCATTAATAAAAACATTTTAAGATGCCTAAATTTGCGGATGTGGTCTAATCTCGCGTACGTTTCTGATTCCTTTCCGCTCTTCCGTGTTTGAGATCTCCGATCATGGCAGAAGAGCAGAGCTCCTCTAGTGAAGCTCATAGTGCTTCAGAAGTAAGTGCTGCTTTAAAAAGAAAGTAGGGGGCAGGGCACCATCATGCTGTGTCTTTAAATTATATTAATTTCTTATAGGCCTACTTGTATTTCCTAGAATGTAAACGTGAGGAGTGACATAAGCTATGTGCAATGTACAATACTCTTAATATCCACTGTAGATTTTGGTAGGTGTGTTGGGTATCTCTGTAAAGCCTCAGCTGCGCATGCCGCCTGGCAACGCGCACCCTCGCTACGTGCGCTAGGTGAAGGATCGGTCAGTGGAGAGCTCAGCTAAGCTCAGCATGTTTAATTCCCCAAGCCAATGACAAGAACTTTCATGAGAAACAACGCGAACGTCTGCATCATGCGGGATTTGTGGGTGGGAGCGGGACAAAATATGGCAGGCGCGGGTGGGAGCGGGACTGAAAATTCTGTCCCGCGCAGACCTCTAATTCTGACTGACCAAGGCACCTCGTTTATGTCACGTTCACTGAATGAACTGTATGGGTTATTAAGCCGATCTGCACCAGCGTTTATCACCCACAAACGGACGGTTTAGTTGAACAGTTCAATCGCACCCTCAAGAATATAATAAAAAAATTCATAAGTGAGTATGCACGTAATTAGGATAAATGTCTCGAACCCTTGTTATTTGCAGTGCGAGAGGTCCCCCAAGCCTCTACAGGGTTCTCCCCATTTGAATTGTTATATGGGCGTAAGCCGCGCAGCATTCTAGATGTGCTGCAAGAAAATTGGGAGGAGGGACCTTCACCCAGTAAAAATCAAATTCAATATGTTATGGACCTGCGCGCAAAACTCCACACACTCACACACCTAACCCAGGAGAATTTGCGGCAGGCCCAAGAACGACAAACCCGCCTGTACGACAGGGGTACGCGCCTTAGGGAGTTCGCACCGGGAGATAAAGTTCTTGTACTGTTGCCCACATCGAGCTCCAAATTAATCGCCAAGTGGCAAGGACCCTTTGAGGTCACACGGTGAGTCGGGGACGTTGACTACAAGGTGAGGCGAAGGGACGGGGTGGGGTGCTACAGATTTACCACCTCAATCTGATCAAACTCTGGAACGAGGAGGTCCCCATGGCGTTGGTGTCAGTGGTTCCGGAGAAGGCAGAGCTGGGGCCGGAGATTCAAAAGGGAACACTGGCATCGCGTACCTCTCCGGTCCCCTGTGGAGACCACCTCTCCCCGACCCAACTTGTGGAGGTCGCCCAGTTGCAGACCGAGTTTTCGGACATGTTCTCACCCCTGCCCGGCCGCACCGACCTCATAGAGCACCACACTGAGATGCCCCCGGGGGTGGTAGTGCGCAGCCATCCTTACAGGTTACCTGAAGACAAGAAAAAAGTGGTTCGGGAAGAACTCAAGGCCATTCTCGAAAGGGGCATCGTCGAGGAGTCCCACAGTGACTGGAGCAGCCCGGTGGTCTTGGTACCCAAGATCGACGGGTCGGTCCGGTTCTGTGTGGACTATAGAAAAGTCAACGCGGTGTCTAAATTCGACACGTACCCAATGCCTCGTATTGATGAGTTGCTTGATCAACTAGGCACGGCTTGCTTTTACTCAACACTGGATTTGACAAAGGGTTATTGGCAGATCCCCTTGACTCCATTATCCCAAGAAAAAAAATGGCCTTTTCCACACCGTTCAGCTTACACCAGTTTGTCACACTTCCTTTTGGGCTGTTTGGGGCGCCCGCTACATTTCAGTGACTGATGGAAAGGGTCCTCCACCCCCACGCCACCTATGCCGCCGTGTACCTAGACGACATTATTATTTATAGTAATGACTGGCAGCGGCACCTGCAACACCTGAGGGCCATCCTTAGGTCGCGGAGACAGGCGGGTCTCACAGCCAACCCAAAGAAGTGTGCTATTGGGTGGATGGAAGTACGGTATCTGGGCTTCCACTTGGGCAACGGGCAGGTGCGTCCCCAAATTAACAAGACAGCAGCAATTGCGGCCTGCCCAAGGCCCAAGACCAAAAAGGGGGTGAAACAGTTCCTGGGGCTGGCTGGCTACTATCGTAGGTTTATACCTAATTATTCGGATGTCACCAGCCCGCTGACTGATCTGACTAAAAAGGGGGCACCAGATCCGGTCCAGTGGACGGAGCAATGCCAGTGGGCTTTCTCTGAGGAGAAGGCTGCACTGTGCGGGGGGCCACTGTTACACTCCCCTGACTTTTCTCTCCCCTTTACATTGCAGACGGACGCGTTGGACAGAGGGCTGGGGGCCGTTCTGTCCCAGGAGGTGTAGGACTGCCCCGTCCTGTACATAAGCAGGAAGCTGTAGGTGCGTGAGGGGTGCTACAGCAGCATCGAAAAGGAGTGCCTGGCGATCAAGTGGGTGGTCCTCGCCCTCCACTACTACCTCCTGGGGTGCTCTTTCACCCTCTGTTCGGACCACGCGCCCCTCCAGTGGCTCCACCGCATGAAGGATGCCAATGCGTGGATCACCCGTTGGTATCTGGCACTCCAGCCCTTTAACTTCAAAGTGGTCCACAGGCCAGGGGCGCAGATGGTTGTGGTGGACTTCCTCTCCCATCGGGGGTTTTGGGGGGGGATTCAGCTGCAGGCCGGACAGCTGCCCGGCCTGAGTCGGGCGGTGGGGGTATGTGGCAGCGGGGGCGTGGTCAAGCATCGGTCTGTGACCGG
Source organism: Neoarius graeffei (assembly GCF_027579695.1). Taxonomy (NCBI): domain Eukaryota; kingdom Metazoa; phylum Chordata; class Actinopteri; order Siluriformes; family Ariidae; genus Neoarius; species Neoarius graeffei. Next base: position 51,643,249 of record NC_083571.1, on the reverse strand, counting down.
AGGGCGGAGTCAGGGAAGGTAAGTGGCAGAATCACTGCACCTGATGTTGGTTAATCTATGTTTGTGTCTCTTCCCCAGTGACCGCGCCCTATATAAGGAGAGAGAGAGCAGAGGAAGGAAGCTCTCTCCCTGACCTGACGACTCGTGTGTGTGTGTGTGTGTGTGTGTGTGTGTGTGTGGCTGAGAGTGAATATCGTTACTGAAAAGTACTAAATAAAGAGTATTCTTCTGGAACTTAATTCTGGCCTGCCGTCTTTTCTGTGCTCCACCCCTATGAACTGCTACAACCTATTACTTCTCAAGTCCCACATCCTTTCTTGAACCCAAACTGTCATCCCGATGTAACTCATTGCTTTTGTTTCTGCCCTTCTTTTCAATATACGCAACATGATCTTAGATGCATGTACAATTAATGCCATCGTTCTATTCTTTTTGGATTCTAGGGTATTCCTCACCTTTGGTATTGTTACCATCATCAGTTCTGTGAATTCTGTAACCCCTATGACAATAGGGCAACTAATATAGATGTAGTGGTATGCAACTTCCTATAGAGGGCACATTATGCATCTCAGAGTAGAGCATCTTTCAAGTATGCGCTTCCTCTGCACTCTCTCTTCCACTTGAATCTTTTTTCCCGTGAACATGCCTTTAATCAGCTCCTGGTTTCTGGAATGAAAGTATAAAGAACATAAATTAAATTATTATTTTCATTTGTGAGTGTGAATGGTTGTCTGTGTCTATGTGTCAGCCCTGTGATGACCTGGCGACTTGTCCAGGGTGTACCCCGCCTTTCGCCCGTAGTCAGCTGGGATAGGCTCCAGCTTGCCTGTGACCCTGTAGAAGGATAAAGCGGCTAGAGATAATGAGATGAGATTTTCATTTCGCTGTACTTCTCAGTTTACCCTCTGCCAGAAATTCAGCTGTGAGCATGAAGGTGAAGCAGTTTTGTTGAGTTTTTCAGTCATTGGAACTCTGATTGGTTTTTTGAATGACTAGATAGAATTTGGATCCAAGATGGTGAGCCCAGCCCAGTGAGACCAGACGATCGTGGAAGAGGTGTGGCCAACCATGCCATCTGTCCCAGAGAAGGAACCTGACTTGTTGATTCGTTCATCAAGATATCAGATAAGCGTATCCATACTGTTGACTCTACAACAGGTAGAATAGTCATAAGAGTACATCCTGTCCATGTTCAAGGAACTGAAATTTTGGAATCAGTACGCACACACTTGTTTGAGGAACTGAACTCTTTGGAGTCAATACACACAAGATTCGCGGAACTGATTCCTCTTTGGAAATAAACACACACACACACACACACACACACACACACACACACACACACACACACGGGTTTATATGGATTAAACGGACTTTTTCTCTGCACAGGCCCGGTGGTGGTTTACATGGACTACCCTTTCCTGAGGTCCTAGAGCAATTGGGAGTTGGATTAAAACACTGCAAAAAATCTGAAAAAAATTTTGGTCACTTCAGCATTCACGTACAAGCTACACAACTTCATACACAGCACCCCAATCGTATTGTGGTTTATGCCGACAGTTCTCTTTTTGACAAATGTGTGACTTATGAGGACAAAACAAAACACTTTTGGGTCTTTAAAGGGACAGTGACATCACTTTTAAATAGCTGATCATTAACATAAATACATACACCTGACAGCACAAAGCATTACTGGAATAGTTATTTTATTAACTATAAAGTGCTCTTAAACTTGAAATATTCAGCACGTATACACTAAAATGTATCAGCATATAAACAAAAATATGTATAAAAATAACTGCACTTCGTAATTATATTAATTATCTGGCTGCATATATGATTTGTTTTTGCAATGCCAATTGAATCATGTTAAAATGAACGTTAAACTGAACTGTAGTTACACAGACAGTCAACCACAGTCACAACTTTGAACGCTCACATTAACTTTCCTGCCAATACCCCATTATCGAACTTGCAAAGACCCATTTTAGAACAATGGATGCAAAGGTTGATAAAACCTTAAGGCATCAACACAACCCCAACAAAAAGAACAAACTATATGTTTACAGCAGTAGTTTTTGACTGCCCTTTTGCATGAACATTTAAAAGTTATCTGGCTACATATGGAAATTTTTCATACAGCCAATTGCCAAAGTCAAGCAGTTTCATTTTAAAGGTGTATTTGTTTGATGCAGAAACATCATTTTGTTAGGGAGTGATAGTGACTAACAGCTACACAACAAAACCTTTTAAAACCCACAAGTTTTCCAATGAAAATCAGATCCTTAACTAATTTAGAAAACCCATGTTGGAAACAGATGGATTTATAAAATGAGTGACTCCATCAACATAATCACAACATGTATACAAAAAACCCAGAGTGGATTCCCAGTGGAGTTACAGCTTTTGTTTCTGTGACTGCCTCTTTGCAGCTATTCCTCGGTTTCTGACAAAGTCCCTTATATTTTGCACTGTTCGTTGTTCTAAAACAGGGTCTTCTGCCAGCTTACAATGACTACATTCGTTTTTTGTGGCCAGTTTTCCTTTACTTATGTGATCCCTGAAATACCGCATGACTGCAGCAACCTCAGCCTTAGACCACGGTTTCTTTGGCAATCTTCTGGACTCATGTTCTTGACCAGTGTCTTGTCCTGGTAAATACACAAAGTGAAAAAATATCACACAAAACACAATGAGTTGGCCAGTTGGAGCAATCACAACCTTAGTTGAACTAATGCCACAGATTTCTGTTAACTTGTTTCTGTGATTTTTTTTTTTTTTTAATTTTCAGTTGACTACTCACTTTATTTGATTTTACACCTAGATTTGGCTAAGTCTTCATATTAGCTGCAGCTGACTTTAAGGTATACAAGTACTGTACATTAAGCACTGTACAAAGCTCTTAAAGTACAGTGAGGATGCTTTCAAAAACAATGCATAGCATGTAGTTTTTAATTCAACACTTAATTCTATACAAGGTGCAGTAAGCAGAAAAAGACCTATAAACCAATCTCTGGCACCACTACAGCAGGATCAGTTCTCCTTAGTACACCTGCCCACAGTTTTCAGGTACCTCTAGAAGTTGCACAGCTGTGTCTCTGCACTGTGTCTCGTCATGTAATCCCAGATTGATGATGCTTTATGAATCTGGCTGTATGTTTGGGGCTGCTGTCATACAAGACACCTCACTGATGGTACTGCATGATGGATAAGAACCTAAACATCTAAAGTGCCAAAATCTTTTTTGACAGTTTGACAGTCATCTACTTTATTAATTGGGATCACTTGTTGTACAGATGTGGTGCGGTTTGCTACTGCCTTTTTTTTTTTTCAAATTAAATTAAAATTTTAGTTTAGGAGGCTGTATTGTGATATGTGTTTTAAGTAGAAGACAATTGGGGCACCCATATACTGTATATATATCATACACTGTACTGAAACTGCAATATTGTTTTCTAGTCCTATATTTATTCCATTTTACATTATTTTTATCTTTTATCCTTTTTGCAATTTCTATTTGCATTTTGCTTTTAATATTATCTTTTTGTGTCTTCTGTAAAGGTGCTTTACAATCAAACTTGCCTTACCTTCAGACAGAGGGACAGTCTCAGTTACTGTCGATGTAACAGATGACACTGTTCCTGCCAAACACATAATTTGACAAAAGTTTTTTTAATGAGCAAAAAATTATCAACAGAAACACAACTATAAAGTGAGGTAACTTACCAAAATCACTCATGTCATGGACTTGCTCTGTGATAGAGTGTGAGGGAGCATCCACAGGTTCACTAGTCCCACACTCTGATGCCGTGAATGCTGTGCCACTGTCATCGGATTCGCTCTCACTTCCTTGGCGTCAGTGTCACTGAATGGAATTTCGTCTAGGAAATGGCATTAGTACAATTCACATGAACAGCTTGGCAAAAAAATTCATAACTTAATATTGGCAATAGTATTTTAGCCCAATCTATGTAGTATACGTAATGTTGTCCACTTGTGATTGACCTGTCATTATGTTGTGTGGACAAGATAGGATTTAATCATTTGTGCACACAGATTAACATCATAAAAATATCAGGACTTCGATGGCTCTATAATTTGGGTCATTACAATTGAAATATTAATCTGGATAACAATAACATTAGTAAAATTATTACACAGTATGATGCTGTTAACACAATACAACTGAGAGCCATTAAACCATAATGTTGAATTTTTGCCCAATCTTATTATAGGCTTTTATGTTTGTATTTCTGAGCTGTAGACTTTGGCTTTTATTTGGACCTTTTGTTTGCTTGGAAAAGTTTGGTGATCACTGTTCTAAAGCATCCATGTGCCTCTAAATTAATATTCAGAAAAAAACAAATAAATATTCTCAGAAAATATCTGCAAGCGCTAATTTCTGCACAAACCTTCAATTTCAATCTCATCCAGTGATTTCCCCTGCAGGCTGGAAAGATGTCCTTTCTCCACTGACAAAAGCAGCTTGGAAATCTTGGCCAGCTGTGTTGTGGGAACTGGTAATCTGTAGAAATCGCGGTGAACACGGATGTCGTGACCCAGGAAAGCTGCAACCTGGTCAAGTTCGTTATTTTTTAAATTAAGGACTTGAGAGTGTGGCCACATGTTTCCGAAGTTGTGTCGACCTCAGGTGCTCAGGGTGCTTTGCCCCACACTGGTTTGCATGAACACGCAAACAATCTTGTCCTCTGTAATTGGTCACTGATTTGGGTCTTGCAAACAGGAAGACATTTGTCTCACAAACACCACACTCAGTCCTTTTACTGGTCAGTAGTGAGAGAGCATCCACCATGCTTGGGGTGAGCAGAACTGCAACCTTTCTTCCCCTTTTTCCCATGATTTTGACACGGCTGAAATAGTTGCAGTGTCTTTGACAACCCCATGGCAACATCTTCATGGAGCTTTGTGTTGTCTCTTTCATAAAAACTTCTGAGGCGCATTTTTGAAACTTCCCCAGCACGTCTCCGATTGAACACAATGATTTGAGCAAGTGTAACTTTTGCAAGTTGAGCGTAGTTCTGAGCAGTGGCTTCCTCCTTCAAGTTGCAAAAGGCACTTTCTGCAGCTTCCTTAAGGTACCGGTGAAGAATCTGAACATCTTCAGTGAAGGGTAATGTTGATGGCTTGTTGTACTTTGCATCGCTCAGTGTGTTCAAGGCACTGTGAGACACCAACTCGGACCACTTGGAACTGTACAATTTCTTGAATACATCAGTGGACTTGATCAGTTCTTCATCTTCTGCCATGAGGGCCCGACAATGGATGATGTCACAGAGTTTGTGTAGTGTATGTCCTAATTTCAGTGCAAGGCTTTTTGTTGTGTAGGAATGTTTTTCCTCATCAAAACCTGAAACTTTCTTCACTGCTTGCACAACTCTCTGGAAGTTAGCAGGTTTAACAGCCTCTTCCACGTTATGAACTGAGAATTCTGTGCGCAGACATAGCAACAAACGCCCAACTTCATGGAGCTTCTGTCACATGTATTCATACTTTGTAGGGTCTTGTCCCTGTTTGTTGTACAGTGACTGGGCAAACTGAATAACAGAAAAGTCATTTCGCACAACTGAAGCAACCTCATCCTGTTTCATGGCAGTGAGGAGCTTCCACACTCCACTTGAGATCTGATGACAGGATGCAGACTCTAGAGCAGCAGCCAAACCCAGTACTTTGGTTCTCCCAGGTTCTTTAGTCAAATCTTCATTTTCTGGCTTGCAGGGGCATCTGCGGACATGTCTCCAGAGCTCTTTCTGAAGGTACATCCCTTGGCAGTGTATACAGTGAATAAACCTTCCTCCCACTGCTTTAGCCTTTGGTCTTCTCTTCACTTTCAGTGATCCCGTTCCACCTTGTAAAACTGCAGTGTTATGTTTAAAGTTTCCCTTATTCCTCATTTTCTCTAATAATATTTTACGCTCTTTTGAGCATTCAGGGAGTGTAAAAGCATGTACAATTTCAGCATGTGTAGTGTGTGTTTTCAAGTGGTGGGAAATCTTACTTTGTGGCTTACCACAAATGTAACAGTAATTTCTATTACTTGTCAGATATGCTGATTCTTGGTTATTACGCTCTGCTCAATCCTGTGGCTTTTCCTTTGATAACTTTTTGATAGAATTTGATGATTCTGATGTTTCAGCAGCACTGAAAACCATGTGATCTTCAAGAGTTGTGCTGTGCACAACTGAGATGCTTGTATCTGACCCATAAGATGTCCCATCATCTGGTATTACTGGTTTTATGTGAATCTGTTTAGCTTTCATCTGATGAGGCAGAAAGGGGATGCTTGCATCTGAATCTTCATTGTCCTCATTTTCTGACTCAGAGTCTGGTATGCAATCCTCATCAGACACGTTCCGAAGATCATCTGATACTTGATCCAGTTCTGAATGTGATGCGCTATCCTGATCTGACAGAGGTTCATCCCCAGAACATTTAGGCCCTGTCCACATGGCAACGGATTCAGGTGAATCTGATAAAATTGTTTATCATTTCGACCTGGTGTCCACACAGCACCGGCGTTTTGGGTGCCCCAAAATGAAATCTTTTGAGAACGGGTTCCAGAGTGGAAAAATCTGGCAACGGCGCCGTTGCGAACTCGTCTGGATGAGTAGAACGGATTTGTTTACGATGATGTCACAACCACATGACTGTGAGTGCTTCACGCCGGGTAGAAGTGTAATGAACTTGATGCGAGTTGTCAACAAATAAAAAGGAAAAAAAGGAAAAAAAAAAAGGAGCGATCTCACCTCTTCAGATGTTGGTTTAAGTCCGACAATACATTCCTCAAAAAGGGCGTAGAACAACAAAGTAATCCATCAACATGTAGCATTCAATTTATTCTGGACCATTAAAGAATTCTGGAGGATATCAGAATGTTGGCATACCGGCTTCCATCTATCCCCATTCATTCCTCTTTCCGCGTCTCCATTCAAAAAACGAGCAGAAGGTGTGTGCGTGTGACAGTGACAGGGTGAGTGACACGGAAGAAGCTAGGCTCATGCTCGCCCTGAATTTCTCTTAAAGTGAAGGCAGAAGAACGTTCAGCGCCTGGCCAGGCTTTCTATGTATTAATTTACATAGACGTTTTAATATAAAATATAAATAAGTGTCTTAGACAATAGATACTATTTTATGCTACTGATTAATAATCAAAACTTTATGTGGCTGATGCTACAGAAAAAGGGGTTTATGCGCATGCGTAAACCCCTTCTTCTATTGTTCTGGTGTCTCCGACGGGACCGTCTTACAGCGCACCTAGAGGTGTGGCATGTGTATTGCATCATTTTCAGCAAGTGTTGCGTTGCCATATGTACCTGAAATTTTACTGATCTGTTGCCCATGTGGACGCGATATTAAAAAAAAAAAAATCTCGTTGCCGTTGTCGTGTGGATGTAGCCTTAGAAAGCTGTTGCTCCTGAAATGTTGAGAAAACAAATTATTTTAGCTAGTGATGGACACTTTATAGACAGTTTAGAAATTAAAGAACCCTTAAGTGGATACTCACCTGTGACAGGTGGTGGAAGTTCTCATTCGTAATTTGTCTGAGGCAGGATTTATGCCAGATGCCTGAACAAACTGTAACACATTTGAATATATTATTTTTAACTCTGTTGGTCTATTTAAGTTGGCAGTAATTTGGAATAAACAAAACAGCAAAAAAAAAAAATCACTGTTAAAGAGATACATAATTGATATGAATGTTTGCATAAGAGTAATTCAAAGGTAGATTCAGGAAAACCTCAAGCATGGCAACCTCACAGATCCCACTGTTAAGTTTTTAATGAATCTGTTTAATAGCGGTAGATTTTGTCCATCCCATTTATATTAAATAAGGTTAACAAAATATTAGGAACACACCCCAGTATACCAGTAGAGTTCAAGAGCCTCTAAAATAACCATTAAAATAAACAGAAACCTCTGTCAAACAGATCCAATAAAAACTGTATTTTGATCCTCAGAAAGGGAGGTTTATTACAGGCCCGTTCTGTTATACCTCATTAGTTTTAGTTAGGTGTACCTAATACACTGGCAAGTCAATGTGACACAACAATCCTTTTGGATTTGTGGAAATGGAAATTTCATGAAATATGGAAATTAGATGGTGATAGTTATCAAATTGAATGCTGAACTATTAGTGAGATAAAAGACACGTTTTGACCGGGCCCTGCACTAGTTGATGTAAATGGATTAGGCAAAGTAATAAACACCTGTCAGTATAACACAATACAGCACAATACAAATGCTGTCCTCTAAAATAATCACACAGTTGAAACTCTCTAAAACTGTTTCAGCAAAAACACTAACCTTCATGAAAGAGAATTTACTGCAGGACTGCTGTATTAGACTGCATTAGTTTTAGCTAGGTTTTGTTAATGAACTGCCAAATGAGTGTATATCCACCCACTGCCCTTAGCTGCACACTACAAATTCACTGAATATCTCACCTTTGCATTTATAGCCAAGCCACTTGAAGGAGGATACAGGTCCTATGCACTGAATGCACTTGTCCAAGGAGGATACTCTTGTGCACACAAGGCGATGATTTTGACACTGATGGCAAAATTTTATGGCAACATTAATTTTTTGTGAAACAGTTTTAGTGGCAGAATATTTCACATTCACATTTTGACATCTACACAGTCCTAGAAGAGCCAATACATTTCAATCCAATATCAACGTGACAAGCAATTTACCTTTCCACTGTTGACAACTGGATCCATTTCACTTGGACTAGTGAACTGATTCTGGTTATTTTCAGTTATCTAAAATAGATAACAAGAGCAGATAATTTAAAAAAAATACCACAGTGATTACTGTCTGTTTTATTTTAGATGTTGTTAAATCAAGAAAAGAACTTTTCTAGATGCAGCAAGAAAACTTTTAAAATTCTATGAAGAATGTCTTAATCTGTCGTTTTTCAGTTACTGTTGTCAGACAACGGAACGAGTATGAAACAGTGACTCAAATGTGGCACAATAAGATGTTAACTAGCAGTCACTTTCAAAAAAGATACAGATTACACTGATGAAAATCTATCTTTCATGAGGATATACCTCTTCAAAATATTTGGAAATTTGTGGTCTCAGAACCTCTGGAACTTCAAATTTTGCCACAAGTATTGTCATTAGGCAGCATTAGGCACCATGCATGCAGCCTGTTGCAGTTGCTCTGGCTTGTTTCGCGTCTTTTTCTTACTTTTATACAACTTTCTTCCTTTTTTCCCCTCTGAAAGTACTGTAGTAACTTTTTGAAGCCACGCCCTCTCTAAAGTTGGTCGTAGAGAGAGTTTTTATTTACTTTTCATGTTGGAAGGTCTACTTTCACTTCCACTTCCCATCGGATATGCTGCTCGCATTGTTTACTCCAGAGATCAGCTGATTGAGCTGAAGCTAGCTTTGGAACTAGACCCACTGATCCCCCAGATTTGGAACTTGATTTACCTTTCCATCTCTGCTGAGGCGAATCTTGTTCTCCTCAGCGGCCTGAATCGGGTTCCCCTCAGCGGCCTGAATCGGGTTCCCCTCAGCGGCCTGAATCGGGTTCCCCTCAGCGGCCTGAATCGGGTTCCCCTCAGTCATCATTTGAAGCAAATACACCATGGAGGAAAGGGACAATAAATACACAGGCACTGGCAATGCACCACTTAAGAGTATATTTGAGGATTGAATGAACTAAGAATCCACCTTTTCACAAAAATTAGGAGAGGAAAAGTTTGCTTTGATCCTCATTAGACAATTTAGTAAGACATAGAATGCAAAATGTTAAGGATAATCTATCTTTTATGAAGATATACTTACGATATCTACAGCCCCGATTTAAAAAAAGCTGGGACAAAGTACAAATTGTAAATAAAAACGGAATGCAATGATGTGGAAGTTTCAAAATTCCATATTTTATTCAGAATAGAACATAGATGACATATCAAATGTTTAAACTGAGAAAATTTATCATTTAAAGAGAAAAATTAGGTGATTTTAAATTTCATGACAACAACACATCTCAAAAAAGTTGGGACAAGGCCATGTTTACCACTGTGAGACATCCCCTTTTCTCTTTACAACAGTCTGTAAACGTCTGGGGACTGAGGAGACAAGTTGCTCAAGTTTAGGGATAGGAATGTTAACCCATTCTTGTCTAATGTAGGATTCTAGTTGCTCGACTGTCTTAGGTCTTTGTCGTATCTTCCGTTTTATGATGCGCCAAATGTTTTCTATGGGTGAAAGATCTGGACTGCAGGCTGGCCAGTTCAGTACCCGGACCCTTCTTCTACGCAGCCATGATGCTGTAATTGATGCAGTATGTGGTTTGGCATTGTCATGTTGGAAAATGCAAGGTCTTCCCTGAAAGAGACGTCGTCTGGACGGGAGCACATGTTGCTCTAGAACAGTGGTCACCAACCTTTTTATGCCCGAGATCCCTAACCTCTGCCTAGATGGCAAGCAAGATCTACCCTTTGAAGCGTTGACAGAAAAAGAAATCCAGACTAGACTGTTTCAAGTTGAGGCTTTTTATTTAGCCTAATTTTAACTGAATAAGATTTAAGACCCTGGTCCAACTTTTTAATTTCTTGTGAGAGCTGACTAAATGACTTAATTTCAGTACAACATACAATGGAAATTAACTATACACAAAAAAATATATAGGCCTATATCAGTAGTGAGCAGAATGAATGAACCACCAATGACTCAGATTGTTATTAATCAATTAATAATATTGTAATGAGAAAGCTGAACTGTCAGTTGCACTGTCTTGTTTGTATTGTAACACTAAATTAATTAATTTCACAGCAACATAAAATGGAAATTGTCAACTGAAATTACAACACAACAGTGATGATATATCACAAATTGTAACTTAAGTGACAAAATGACAACTTCAATTCAACATGAACTGATTTTCTTTAACCATACATACACAATAAAGACAAATATGAACTTGCAGTGATGCTACTACCAATGACTGCTGTCATGCTACAGAGGTTACAGTTCATCACGCAACTCAAGTCAATGTGATGGCTGTGACTGAACACGGTCAGTGAGTGCCTTATAGTTAGGTTCATATCACGTATCATATTACGGCAGGAACAAGCAGCAGTAACATCCATGACCTTACGCTTAAAGCTCGACAAAGGAAAAACTTGACAGCAAGCTAATTAGCATGTTAGCGGCTACAGTCGGTACTCGGCACGTTAAAAGTGGGTCAGCGTTGTAACAACATAACGTTACTGTACAAGCAATGCTTATTTAACGGTAACAAACTTGAGCCCTATATGTTGAAATTCCTCTCTTGTTCGTTAATTTATCACACAGTCTTACCTCAGTCATGTTCTCCCCTACTTCTGTGAAAATTCAACGTCTCAGACGCGGACACGAGTGGGCGGGGGATGTGTTTGATTAAGTCTCCTGATTGGCTGGTGATAGATTGGTGGGCGGGGGATGCGTTTGATTAAGTCTCCTGATTGGCTGGTGATAGATTGGTGTCATTATAGCGCGTCGGAGCGGTTCATGCCAGGCTCGAGTCCGATCCACCACTCCGCGGAAACACTTCAAGAGCTACAGTAACACTGACAGCCAGGTTATATCCTCACGGTTTTATAGGCAATATCATGCTTCCTTTTGTAAAGGGGCGGCAGAAATTAAATGGGGGCGGGAATCACAGAAAGGGGGGCGGCCCGCACCTCTAAAACCCCTCGTGGAGAACCCTGAACTGTATTGCGAGGCTATCACCATGGTGACGACGCTCAGAGACGCAAGACGTAAGCAGCAGGAGTTAAAAAAAAAAAGAACCCTGCGACACAGAGGGGGAAAGCTGTAGTGGGCCTATCGGAAGACATGTAATATGAACGCCAATCAGATATACTGCAGTGTATTTCTGTATAATCTTCCAATTTCTTTCCTCATCCCCCAACATCGACTGGGAAAGCCTCCGAGATCGACCAGTCGATCGCGACTGACGGGTTGGTGACCTCTGCTCTAGAACCTGGATATACCTTTCAGCATTGATAGTGTCTTTCCAGATGTGTAAGCTGCCCATGCCACACGCACTAATGCAACCCCATACCATCAGAGATGCAGGCTTCTGAACTGAGCGCTGATAACAACTTGGGTCATCCTTCTCCTCTTTAGTCCAAATGACACGGCGTCCCTGATTTCCATAAAGAACTTCAAATTTTGATTTGTCTGACCACAGAACAGTTTTCCACTTTGCCACAGTCCATTTTAAATGAGCCTTGGCCCAGAGAAGACGTCCGCGCTTCTGGATCATGTTTAGATATGGCTTCTTCTTTGAACTATAGTTTTAGCTGGCAACGGCGCATGGCATGGTGAATTGTGTTCACAGATAATGTTCTCTGGAAATATTCCTGAGCCCATTTTGTGATTTCCAATACAGAAGCATGCCTGTATGTGATGCAGTGCCGTCTAAGGGCCCGAAGATCACGGGCACCCAGTATGGTTTTCCCGCCTTGACCCTTACGCACAGAGATTCTTCCAGATTCTCTGAATCTTTTGATATTATGCACTGTAGATGAGACGTTCAAACTCTTTGCAATTTTACACTGTCAAACTCCTTTCTGATATTGCTCCACTATTTGTCGGCGCAGAATTAGGGGGATTGGTGATCCTCTTCCCATCTTTACTTCTGAGAGCTGCTGCCACTCCAAGATGCTCTTTTTATACCCAGTCATGTTAATGACCTATTGCCAATTGTTCCTAATGAGTTGCAATTTGGTCCTCCAGCTGTTCCTTTTTTGTACCTTTAACTTTTCCAGCCTCTTATTGCCCCTGTCCCAACTTTTTTTGAGATGTGTTGCTGTCATGAAATTTCAAATGAGCCAATATTTGGCATGACATTTCAAAATGTCTCACTTTCGACATTTGATATGTTGTCTATGTTCTATTGTGAATACAATATCAGTTTTTGAGATTTGTAAAGTATTGCATTTCGTTTTTATTTACAATTTGTACTTTGTCCCAACTTTTTTGGAATCGGGGTTGTACTAGTGACTGGGTCCCCAACCATCAGATGTAACATAACTTATTATACACATTAAACTAACACAGATCAAATGCAGGGTGTCCAGGTATTCTTAAAAACTAAAGTAATGCCACCATCGACCCCACCAGGAAGGTCCTAATTAACTGTATGGACCTCCTAAGTCACATTTGGGTGGTTCACAGCTTGATACACACACACACACACACACACACACAGATGTTGCAGTGACCTACACTTTGAGAAGTATGTGATGAGGATGTCCTTCCATACCATTGTCCATATAAATCATATCACACTCAGGTAACCAAACACACACACACACACACACACACACACACACACACACACACACACACCAGTATTGTCATTAATCTGCACATTGAATTTAATTTACCTTTCCAACTCTGCCAAGTGGACTAAGTACTGAACTTGTCTGAATCTGGTTCCTCTCAGCTGTCTGAATCTGGTTCCCCTCAGCTGTCTGAATCTGGTTCCCCTCAGTCATCATCTGAAGCAGATAAACCATGGAGGAGAGGGACAATAAATACACAGGTACTGACAATGTACCACTTAAGAGTATATTTAAAGGAAAACTCCGGAGTGAAATGCTTTTTAGGTCTATTTTCGCATTATTGGCAGTGCATACGTTGAGTTGCTACCACAATCACGTCAATCGGATGTGTTTTGAGAAAATTCGTATTTTGTGATTTCAACCGGAAAGCGCTAACACAGCAGTGCCCGGGGCATGTCTTTTTGCCGATACAAAACGCTAGTTTTAAAACCATTGCAAAGCTCAAAACAACATGACAGTTCTGTGGAAGTGAGCAGAGGGTTCCTACAAACAAAACGAAGTGTCCCTGGCTCTGCAAGTGCACGGATAGTGTGTGTAGAAGAGTAAATACAAAGCCAGTGACCTTACCTGAAGTTGGGCTTCCTCAGACGCCATCTTCAGTGGACAGTCCGTAAAAGTCGAGTGTCGAGCCCATTGTGCATTTCCAGTGGGAATTGTATCGGCAAAAAGACATGCCCCGGGCACTGCCGTGTTAGTGCTTTCCGGTTGAAATCACAAAAAACGAATTTTCTCAAAACACATCCGATTGACGTGGTTGTGATAGCAACTCAACGTATGCACTGCCAATAATGCGAAAATGGACCTAAAAAGCATTTCACTCCAGAGTTTTCCTTTAAGAATTGAATAAACTAAGAATCCACCTTTTCACAAAAATTATGAGAGGAAAAGTTTGCTTTGATCCTCATTAGATAATTTATTAAGATACAGAATGCAAAATACTGAGGAGAATCTATCTTTTATGAAGATATACCTACTATATCTACGAGTGACTGGGTCCCCAACTAGGGCTGCACGATATTGGAAAAAATTGCGATATGCGATAACATTACTGATTACTGCGATTGCGATATGACTTGCGATATGTAAATTTTTAACAAAAAATAATTATATTTTTTAATCACCATCCTGCACTGTACCTGCTATGCCATTAAAAAATGAATGCATTGTTTCCATTATTATTTTTATTTGGAAAAACGTGGCTACACCTACAATTATGTCCACAAATCCATGAATGTTCAACAATAAACAAAAACCTGAAAACAGCTTAAAGCATTCAAATGAAATTACATTACATGAAATTACATTAAACAAAAAACAACATAAAATATCAATAAAAATAATATATAAATGGTGAATTCTTGGCCGAAACGGCTAGTGCAACGGGAAATCAGCCACAACATGGATTACCAACTGTAATACTATAAGAACAAATTGTGTGTGCATGTGTGCGCTTACGTTAAGGCAGGTTTTTGGCAAGGAAAACAAGCATGTTCACCTTGCTTGGCTTTAAGCATGTGCGTTCGCATGTCACAATATTCCCTGATGTGCTAAACAGTCTTTCTGAAGGTGAACTGCTTGCAGGTATGCAGAGATACTTTCTGGCCAGTTTACTTAGCTGTGGGAAGTTCACCATGTGTAGTCTCCACCAGGCTAGGGGGTCTGCCTCACTGTCTATGGTAGGAGACAGCAAGTAGCTGTTCAGCTCAGCTTCTATGGCTTGTTCCAGTTGTGCAGAAGGTGAAACGGGGATTGGGGCCTTTTTGAAGAAACTGCCCAGTGATTTTCTTGCTTTCTTTGAAGTGGTGCAAGGTGGATCCACATTCTGGGCCCCAGTATCAGACAGCTGTCCTTCCTACAATACAGAAAATACAGAGTGAAAAAAGTCCCCCACTACATATTGGTCATATGCCATGTTTCAACATTATGCAATAAGCATGTGTAATGAAGAATATAAAGCACCTTCAATGTTGTTGTTTGCATTTCTGCCATAACTCTTGTCTTTATGTGTGAAACTTTATCGCTGTGTATATAGTTTGCTTTGAATCTTGGATCCATGAAGCATGCCATATCCAGAAGTTCCTGGGTTGCAGAGTCATCGTATTTACAGATCATGTAGTTCAAAATTTTTATTTTAATGGATCTTGTTAATTCAGAGTCTTCTTGTTTCTCGGCCAGAACGGATGTCTTCAGCAGATGAAGAACTGGTTTCACATACGAAACACTTACATAACTTTCACCTGAGAGTGCATCTGTGAATTCTTCAAGAGGCTGTAATGCCTGATTCACAGATTCGAGCACATCCAGGTCCTGCCAGGTTGGAACCAAATGCCTGGACTTTCTGTCTTCTGAGAGGACGTCTGATAAAGCCCGGTGCTGCTCAAGGACTCTCTCTATCATCTTTTGCCTGGACCCCCACCTTGTGGGGCATTCTGTGATGAGAGAGTGTTCTGGGAGGTTGTGCTCCTGCTGTGCCTTTTTCAGAGCCATTTTCATTTTCCAGCTATGGGAAAAATGACTCGCTATCTTTTTGCAAAGTCCAGTTGCTCGAGCAATGCGGCCATCATCTTTTACTGCGTTTTCTAAAGAGAAGGCAGAAGAAAAAAACGTAGGCAACATGAATGATTAACAGTTTAAAAAACCCAAAAAAATAACCCTACATCATTCCCTAGTCCCTACAAGTAAAATCACTAATTTAATTATTAAAATAGACACTAAACACACCTTAAGTGTGATTTGGTAATTCTGCAATGAATATAGAATCGAAATAACAACGGTAGAAACTAGCCATAGTATGTGTGCATAGTGCGTAGATATAACAGAATATGCCGTGCCTCCACAATCGTCAATGATCTGAACAAGACGATGCTTAAACACTAACTAGTAAATGACAGTAGGGGGAGCCTCCGTAATGTTACAGCTACTCGAATTGGAACCAGAGAGAATAAAATTTGAGCTACGAGCTGGAGGGATGTTAAATTGTAGAGACAAAAATAAACGGTATTAATTCTTGTGGTAGGCCTACAATAGGATATGCACTGATACTGGACCAAAGCCTCTGTAAACAGCGAGGCATTCCATGTGAATTACTACACTATAGGCTGCTATACAACTGTACAATGTGCAATGCAATAAAAATTCTTAATATTGAAAAATTAGTTTGTTACTTTCTTTCTTGTAGGGGCCTACCCTTTTCACAAAACAATAAAGTATATGCATAGAAACAAGCAGTTAGAGCTAGGTTACTTACCGATGGCCAGGTGCAGCCTGTGGCCGAAACACTGAAGTCTAAGCCAGCTGTTCAATTCAGTGGCCTTCACTATGTTGGCTCCGTTATCGGTGGTTATACACACTTGTTGATCTTCGCGTAAATTCCAACTGGCTAATACTTCACGCAATCCGAGCGCTATATTTTCCCCAGTGTGTGCATCTGGGAAGTACATAGTCTCCATGCACCGTGTTTTGAGCTCAAAATCTTGTGTGAGGAAATGGACCGTGAAACTCATGTAGGGCTCTGTATTACGACTTGACCATAGGTCTGTGGTACTCGCGAAGTAGTCAACTCCACTTAATTCAAGCATAACCGATTTTCGACACGTGTCATACATTTGTGGGATGGCAACTTGAGAAAAGTAGTTCCGCGAGGGAATTTGATACCTTCGGTCAAGTATCCCAATCATGTCCACAAAACCAGCTCCGCTTACTGCACTCATAGGGATCATGTCCTTTGTTAAATAGTGTGCAATGCCCCCCGTTATTTCCTTATGACGCTTAGAATGTTTTTCATAAGGGGTGACGGCTGCAAAGCTCTGCTCAATTGAACTTATTTTAATTTTAGGTGTTAAACTTGGCGTACCGCCTGCTTGTTTGCTACTATTGCTAGCATGAACCTCTTCATACAATGGTTTGTGTTTGTGCTGTAGGTGACTATAGAGGTTCGTAGTGTTTCCTCTGGTGGTTACTACCATTGTATTACATGTTTTGCAAAATACCTGTGCTTGCAACACGTCGTCTCTCTTGAAACCAAAATACTTCCAAATCAAAGACGTGCCTTTTCGTTTTGGCACCAGTTCCTCGCACAAGCTTGGCTCGCTACCACCTTCAGCCATCACGACTTCACTCTCTATTAAACCAGTAGGCCATGCATTGCAATTACTTCCGAGGGGGCGGTCTTTTCCCGAACCAGTTGTTGACATTCAAAATGTTCAAATGGCGCAGATTATTATGGCAATAATTGGTGATATTTATGGTAATAATTATGGCGTATATCGAAATTTAAGTATTTTTTGCGATATGTCTATTGCAAGCCTTGATTTTGCGATAACGATAGATTTTCGATATATCGTGCAGCCCTATCCCCAACCATCAGATGTAACATAACTTATTATACACATACCTCAAAATCTTCAGCTTTTGATGGGGAATTTGTGGTCTCAGAACCTTGCTGAGGCATTTCCTCATCAAGACCCTGCATTAAAGAAAAATAAGATATCATAAATATCTTGAAGGGGCGGCACGGTGGTGTAGTGGTTAGCGCTGTCGCCTCACAGCAAGAAGGTCCTGGGTTCGAGCCCCGTGGCCGGCGAGGGCCTTTCTGTGTGGAGTTTGCATGTTCTCCCCGTGTCCGCGTGGGTTTCCTCCGGGTGCTCCGATTTCCCCCACAGTCCAAAGACATGCAGGTTAGGTTAACTGGTGACTCTAAATTGACCGTAGGTGTGAATGGTTGTCTGTGTCTATGTGAGCCCTGTGATGACCTGGCGACTTGTCCAGGGTGTACCCCGCCTTTCGCCCGTAGTCAGCTGGGATAGGCTCCAGCTTGCCTGCGACCCTGTAGAACAGGATAAAGCGGCTAGAGATAATGAGATGAGATGAAATATCTTGAAGACATGTTGTTCCCTGTGTAATATTATGTGGGGAAAAAACACTGTTTTAGGCACTCAACAGGTCAAATGACCACGAAAACTATAAGCTTGTAATTTTGACTTACTATATACAACTTACTATACACATTAAACTAACAGATCCAGTAGATGTAGTTCTACAACCCACCAAACACGTCATTTCTGTTTCATGCATGTGACAGTGCAGCTGCGTTTATCTTGTATGAAAATGTCACTTACTCTATCGAAGCCTTTTAGACAACCAGCTGATGCACCAGTAGATGCCTTTTTTTTGCCGCCGACTTGCTGATACCTTCTGAGCACTCCTAGAAAGCTCTGCTGTATGTGGTACCTCTCCGTGTTGACCCTCTGTGGACATTCCTCCTGGATTCTGAAGAATTTATTGACAAACATCAGGCCAATGACATTAAGTACAAATAAATCTAATACAAGAACTATCAATTCCACAAAGTAAACATCTGATCACCTTGCATCTCCATGGCCAGTCTGAGTCTCCGTAATTATAGGTGATCTCCTCCCCTGGACTTATGTCTCTTATAGCAAATAGACACAGATGGGGCTTCCCTTCCACGCTCAAGTACTTCATCTTGGCATTAGGGTTTATATGGTCATCATTAACAAGTCTTCCAAGAGACCCATCCTCACTGGCTGCATCAACACTACAAAAGCACAAGTAACACATAGTTGGGCAGTATTAATTAGCCTAAATTAAGAGCCTTCTGTCAACAACACTTGCATTTTCAGTAAACCAAGAGCAACATGACATTTAATTCTGATTGGATGAAATAATAACGTAAAACACACCACCACAGTGTCCCATTAAATTGGAACTCGAACATGAACACCTTAAGGCAGTCATGGTATATTCTCCGTCTCCTCTCGCTTGTCTGCTTGCTTATTAGTTCACTTTGATACTCCAACAGGAAGTCACCTTTTGCAAATGGAGTGGTAGTGAAGATGCCATGACCTAGTTAACACACACAACAAATAACTCACAAAAAGTAAGGTGACATATTTAAAGTTTTGTCATGAATGAAAAAATCAGAGGATTCAACTGACCTTTGAAGGCATTAATGTATTTTACATCGAGTCCCACTTTGTCCCTTCCATTGCTCACATAAAATTTTGCATCTTCTTTTGGATTAATGCGTCTTCACCTTTTCATGTTTTCCTGGCATGTGACAAAAGCATTTATTACCAACGTAAATGACCGTCATTATTATTAAGTTCATTTGTAAGACAAAGATGATGGGAACAGAAAAGGACTATAACTTCTAAACATAGTTATCTACAAGGAACATCTGGACAGAAGCCAGATGATGTGCTCATAACTGTATTATTTATATTTGATTTAACACTGTGTAACAAAAAAAAAACATGCTCACAATTCTGCCCCAGTCCTCAGTTAATACAGTTTACAGACTTGCATAAGCAGATAACTAACACTCTGCATTACACTAGATACCTGTAGCATTGTTTCCCCTTACTTTTATGCTGATAGGTTTATAATACCAATATCAGGCAAATAACCTATGTGGAACAGGCTGTCATCTTACTTATTTAGTTATGTACACTAGTAGACCTACAAAAAGATCTTATTGATGACATTTAGGAAATTACATGAATGCATCAAAGTTGCACACTGGTATTAATGTTATCCTTTCCAACCTGTGTCACTAAAACAGTTGTGCATCTTTACATGGAAATCTACATCGACTACACCATAGTGCTTAATATACTGTGTATACTTGATATACACAGGCCAGTTGATATCATTTATAAAACCTGTAAACTACAGGTGTAAAACATCTTGCTTCAATTTTTCTTAGACTTAGCCTAGCTAGCTTATCACAAGCAAGAAAAACAGCTGTGCTATATTATATTTCCTTTCTTATCATTTTTCTTTTTCAATCTAGAAAACCAAACCTGAGCTGCACAGTAATATTGCCTCTGTTGCCTTCTCTACCTGCTGTCCTCTTAACAGCCAGGAGTGTAATAGTGCAGCAGATTAGTGCAAGAATCATTCACTTTGTGATACAAGCATGAAATTTGGCACAAATCTTCTAGACCTACTTTACCCAAAAAGCCCGTTAGCCACGCAAAAAAAAAAAAGCCACCATTTTCCAAGATGGCCGCCCTTCTATGTATTATTTAAGTTTGTTTCTTAAGACACGTATTTTTTAGGATGTTACCTCGTTTGTTGACAGTTTCGGCGAACACTTCCACCTTCTTCAAAACAGTCACCAGATGTCGAGTGGTGACGTGCCTTATCAGCTGATGTACTCTATGGAGGCGTGAACGTCCCGCCCAATTTGACAGGTAGTCCATGCCTCCTGCTGTCAGGTCGCTGCCCTAGGACTGCGCTCCAGGTGTGTGACAGCGCGTACGCTCCCTCATTCCGGTTCATAGTCCTCTGCGCCCGCTTACGTATCTCCACTGCCTCCAAAATCCAACGCTGGTATCTATTCTCTTCAGCGCGAATGACTCTGGCCTCTTCCCAATTCATAATATGATTTTGCCGTTTGCAGTGGTCTGAAATGGCTGATTTTAAGTTTTCTTGGTTTACTTTTTCTTTTTCGGATCTTGTGAGTCTTTTTCTTTTTCACATTCTAATTGGTGTTCTTTCCTGCAAGTGTGGAAGCATCTGCCCGTTTCACCAATATAGACTTTATTGCATGAACGGCAAGGGATTTCATATATGATATTGCATTTATTGTCCAGTTGTATTTTGTCTTTGGGGTGAACTAGCAGCTGTCGGAGGTTCTTGTATGGTTTGACCAGGGTGCTGATGTGGTATTTCCTCATGGATCGTTGGATGCGTTCTGTAACTCCTTTTATGTATGGTAATGTGACAAAGCCCCGGCTTGTTTTTTCTGTGTTTTTTCTTGTTTGTTTGTTTTTTTCCTTTTTTTGTGTCTGTAATTTTCCTTTTCGAATTGCCCACGGTGGATATTGGCAGTTTTTTAATGCCTGTTGGATGTGTTGTTCCTCTTCCTGTCTGTCTTTCTCCTCCGTGATGTTCTGTGTTCGGTCGTATAATGTTCTGATTACTGACATTTTGTGTGCGATGGGATGTTCAGATGTCCAGATAAGATATTGGTCGGTATGTGTAGGTTTTCTGTATGTTGTAATTCTGATATTACCTTCTTCTGGGTGGTGTATTTTTAGGTCCAGAAACGCTATTGTCTTGTCTGTTTCCTCTTCATGTGTGAATTTGATGTTGCCTGTCTTGTCTATGGAGTTTAAATGATCCGTGAGTTGTTGTGTGTGGCCTGTTTTGGTTATTTCAAGAATGTCATCAACGTATCTTTTCCAGAAGATAGGTTTGCATTCGTCCGGTGCTGTTTCTATGGCTCGGGTTTCCAGATCCTCCACAAAAAAGTTGCATAGAGTGGCAGATAGTGGGTCCCCCATTGCAAATCCCTCTTTTTGTCTGTAGATTGTACCTCTGAATTGGAAATATGTGGACGTGGAAATGAAATGTAATAGTTTTGTTATGTCCTGTGCTGTAAGTTTTGTACGTTTTTTCAGGGTTCTGTCTGCTTTTAACCGGTTTTCTACTATGTTGAGAGTGTTTGTGACCGGTGTTTTTGTAAAGAGGGATATGACGTCATGTGATACAAAGATTTCATCCTTTTTTTATCTTGATTTCCTTTAGTTCTTTCGCCAGTTGTTTTGAGTTTTTGCAGTGGTATTCCGTGAGTCCGAGGAGTGGTTTAATTATGTCTGCCAGTGTCTTGGAAAGGTTGTAAGTAACTGATCCTATACTGTCTACTGTGGGTCTTAGTGGTGCTCCAGGTTTATGAATTTTTGGTGTGCCGTATATCCGGGGGGTGATGTCTGCTGTGGGGATGAAGTGGTTGTATGTTTGTTTATCGATTTTGTTGTTGTCCATTAACGGTTTGAGTAATAGTTTTAGTCTTTTTTTCTTTTCCTCTGTCGGGTCTTTTTTGATTATTTCATATGTGTATGGGTCCGTGAGCATTTCATTCATTTGTTTTTCATATTGATTAGTGTCCATGATAACGTGTCTTAAGAAACGCACTTAAAGAATAGTTATAATAATCAGACATAATGAATTTTCACTACATACGCCCTTCTATGTGTTTTCTGTCTCCATTATGATTGGATAATCCATTTTTAATGATCTTGGTGTCTAAAAATAGGTTTTTGAGTATGGGTAATTCAGTTCTGCATTTAGAAATTCTAAATTGTGGTATATTATGAAGATAAAAAACAAATTAATTGCATAAATAGTGTATTTTGGCACTGAATTTGACACGATATCAGGCTAGGTGGTAGAGTATTGTCTTGGAATGGCAAATTGCATAGATTGCAACTAAAATGAATCATCACATTTGCAGGCACACAGGTGTGTACATCTAATGCCAAAGCGGTAGCATTTGCACCTTCCAAAGCATTCAGTCTTGCACCTGCATTTGTCAACTGTTGATAGCTCTAGGCTATTGGTGGGAGTGTTGTCCAAACTATTTTCAAAATTTCACCTTCTTTTCGCCAACCCCAGTTGGCTGGGCTCTCTGTATGCATTTGATATAAAGTTGCTTGGGCCCAGATGCAGGCAGCTTGATAAGTGGCATGCTTCACATGCTGTACAAGGGATGCCCTTGTGGGTGGAATGGCATCATAAGACCATTGCTTCCGGGCAAACATGTCAAGTTTTGCATCATCAACCCCATCAGCAGTGCTGTTCTTGTTGTACATAGTGATGACAAATTTCTCAAGCATGTTGAGATCTGCGTCATCTGTTACTGGTGGGTACTGGCTGAGTTTCTGAAAGACATGAGACACTTCAGGGCATAACTCCCAGGTTTGCCATGCAGTCTTTTTACCTTTGCCACGAAAGGCTGACACAACATCACATCATGAGAAGTTTACCATCACTCAGGTTATGAGCACATTTATTGAGTCTGTCATTCAGCTGCATGGTCATTGCCTGCCGTAGTTCAGACACAGGTTCCATCTTTTCACAAAGGAAACACTGCTGCACTTCAAGGGTAGTTCTTCGCATTTTTGAGTGTCCCTCATCAGGGTCATTCTGGATGCCTGCTGCCCTTTTTCTCGCACGCTCAAGCTTGCTGTTACTGAACATCAAACGGCAGCTTTGGTGATATTTTGCATTATTCCTTCGCAGTGTGTCTTCAGTACCACCTCCATCATCCAATCGTGACACATCTAACCTGATTGGCAGCTAATTAATTGCTTGAAAGAGTGGTAAATTTGTGGCAATCATAGAATAACCATCAAGACTGCAAGGATAATGTGTTGGAGGAGTTCTCAATTCTTCCTTTTTATCTGTCTGACAAAGACAACATTTTGTCCAGTCAGTTTGAGATACACCACTCAGCAGATTGGAAGTGGGCATTTTGTGTGACGGTTTAGGCCGAGGGGCTATCCTTTTACCACCCAACCGTAAAAAACTGTGAAAATACCTAAGCACATTGAAGTATGGGATACAACTAGGTTCAAACATCAGTGCTCTACACCTAGCCCGATCGTTCATCCAGTGCCATTTAAGTCCCGTGTGATCTGTACACCATCTGGGTAATTAAAGCCCCATTACCCTTGGCTCGGCTATCCCGCGCTGGCACATCCTGTCAATTCAGGTGCAGCTATCTAACTACAATACTACAACTATCTAGACTAGGCCTACTAGTTGGTGTATATACAGGGCTGATTAGATAGCATTTGGGACACTACACTATACTGTAACTACAGTGAGTCCTACAGTTAGTACACTACAACTACTGAGTATAGTACTTAGCTGACACCGAACCCCATGCTGAGTCTCACAGCAATGATGTCACCAGTGTGCCCTGGTTGTGCTTTGACACCACTCTCTTATAAAAAGAACAGCAATTGAGATTGATTACAGTATTTTTACGTGGATAAAGATCATTTGGACCTTGGACTGTTACTACTTTTTAAAATCGCATTTCTAATCAACTTATGATGGAAACTGAGAATTTGAGTTTAAAATACCTGTCGTCTTGGATTTGCTTTGGCACTAATGAGTGTGTCATGCCAAATTGTATATAATGTGATGTTCAGAACGTCACAGTATGTCCATACACTCAATTTCTACACTGAAAACCTTTACTTTCCATTTAATATGGCGGCCATCTTTAAAAGGGGCCGCCCTCTTGGATTTTCAGGCGGCTAACGGGCTTTAATAAAAAAGTGGGTCCTAATCATTGTTCATGCCAAATTTGGTGCTTGTATCGTAAAGTGCACAATTCTTCTGGAATATTGACTTAATCTGCTGCACTATAAGTCTTTAGCGAGGCTTAACGAGCCGGGCCTCGCCTCTCATAACCTGCCGCACTCTGCCTCATCTCCTCGGGCTAAACTGCGGCAGGTGCCGCTGGCTCTCCGACCGACTGATAACACTTCATTTACAACAATAAGTTGTTGTTACTTGCAAAAACACTTGCTCAAGCAAAAAGCTACTATATTTATAAACATATAAGTTTATTTCAATGATTACTGTTTACTTCAATTATTCTATTTTTTATTTATTGCACTGCCTGTTTGCACCGTGGGTCAGAGAGGACTGAAATTTCATCTGTGCTGTATGTCGAGCATGTATAGCATATTTGACAATAAACTTGACTTGACTTACCTGTGCGTGTTAATCACCCAGCGAAACATTAAGTCCTTTAATGATGACGTCTGGGCGGAGGTCCACATGCAGCCCAGTGGGTACCGCCCACATCCGAAAACTAACCAATCACAACGAAGCGCGCCAAAAATGCCCCGTGTGTATCAGAAATGTGTATGAAAGTGTAATTCAGCCACCGCCTCTAGGGTGCGCTGTGTTATACACTGGGATACACTCAAAAATCAGGTTAGCGGTAAAAAGGGACTTTCAGAGAAAAACAGCTATTTAGACACTGCTGAACCCGAATTCGCTCTTTGAATTACGCGGACATCGGCATGGTCCTCGTAATCCCCTCAGGTCCGTGTAGAGTCAGTACGAAGTCAGGTGTAAAGTCCGGCCAAACCAGTGGCGGCTGGTAGTCTTTCAAACAGGGGAGGCTGGTCGGTTACGATATTTCCAGATTTTAAAAGAAAAAAACACATCAATTTTGCCCATACTCTTGCCTCTGATCTGGCTGATTGTTGGCAGGGTCACAAACTGTGAAATAACAGGTTCTTTTGGCCCATTAGCCTACTGTCCAATATACATGATGGTGGTGTTTGGGGGGGGGGGGGTATATTTTAACATTTTATATTTTAAAATTGTGGCATGTTGTTTAAAAATTGACCTCGGCTGTGTTTTTGTTTAAAAACGTTTTCCAAATTGTAGCGGTGTTTAATTCATATCCAGAAAAACATATTCCAATATAATATACTCAGCATAAACATTTTCAAGTTCAAGTGTACTTTATTGTCAAAAATCTATGTAACAGGGTTAGCACAGAAGTTTGAAATTGCGTTTGACCAGTCTCCAATGTGCAAGTTTAACTAAGCATACATATACTATTGATAAAAATCACCCACCCACCCACCCACCCACCCACACACACACACACACTGCAGTAAAACACACACACACACTGCAGTGAAAACACACACACACACACACAGTGCGATAATAAGACATACTGATGGACAATAAATACACACACACACACACACACACACAACAGCAGCAGCAGCAGAGAGTACAATCAGTCGTCGTATAGGTAGAGTCCTACAGTATAGATGCAGTATATAAGTTGCGAAGGGTAAGGTGCAAGGGCATGGTGAATAAATGTTCATGGAATGTTCTTGGTATCTTTGGAATGTTCATGTAGTTTTCCTCAGTGAGTTGAGGAGTCTGACAGCTTGTGGAAAGAAGCTGTTTCCCAGTCTGCTTGTGCGGCACCGCACGCTGCGGTAGCGCTTCCCTGACTGCAGTAAGGAAAACAGTTTATGTGCTGGGTGAGTGGGGTCTTTGATAATGTTCATCGCTCTCTTGGAACAGTGTGAAGTGTACAGATCCTGAATGGCTGGTAAGGGTGACCTGATAATCTTTTCTGCTGTCCTCACCACCCTCTGTAGCGCCTTCTTGTCTGCAGCTAGACAGCTGCCGTGCCAGACAGAGACGCTGCTGGTCAGGATGCTCTCAATGGCACCCCTGTAGAATGTGGTGAGTGCAGATGTGGGGAGGTCGGCTCTTCTCATCCTCCGCAGGAAGTGGAGTCGTGTCTGCACCTTCTTGACCAGGGCGGTGGTGTTGGTAGTCCATGAGAGGTCATCTGTGATGTGCACTCCCAGGAACTTTGTGCTTTTCACAGACTCCACTACACTGCCATTGATGATCAGTGGGATGTGTGTTGGTTGTTTTTTTCTGAAGTCCACAGTAATTTCTTTTGTTTTGTTGACGTTGAGACGCAGATTGTTCCTCTCACACCAGTTGATGAGTAGCTGTACCTCCTCTCTGTATGCTGAGTCATCGTTGTCTTTGATGAGGCCCACCACTGTTGTGTCATCTGCAAATTTGATGATGTGATTCGTTTCAAATCTGGCACAGCAGTCGTGGGTCATCAGCGTGAACAGCAGGGGGGACAGCACACATCCTTGCGGCACCCCGGTGTTTATGATGGTGGTCGCTGAGGAGTTGTTTCCAACTCTGACTGTCTGCGGTCTGTTTGTTAGAAAGTCCAGCAGCCAGTTGCACAGTGAAGTGCTGATGCCTATTTCACTCAGCTTATTCACCAGATGTTGGGGGATGACAGTGTTGAACGCAGAGCTGAAGTCAATGAACAGCATCCGTGCGTGACTGTTTTTGTTCTCCAGATGAGCCAGGCAGAGGTGGAGTGCTATTGCTATGGCGTCATCAGTGGAGCGCTTGGGGCGGTAGGCAAATTGGTATGGATCCAGAGTAGTGGGGAGGGTGGATGTTAAGTGGGCCTTTAACCAGTCTCTCAAAGCACTTCATCGTGATGGGAGTGAGTGCTATGGGTCTATAGTCGTTCAGTGATGATGCTGGTGACTTCTTGGGTAGTGGTACAATAGTGGTAGCTTTAAAACTTGCTGGTATGATGGCTTGATTCAGAGAGATGTTGTAGATACATGTGAGGACTTCCGTGAGTGAGTTCGCACAGTCTCTGAGCAAGCGCCCGGGTATGTTGTCTGGGCCTGCAGCTTTCCTGGGGTTCACCTTGAGTAGGGTCCTCCTCACGTCTCAAGGTGAACCCCAGGAAAGCTGCAGGCCCAGACAACATACCCGGGCGCTTGCTCAGAGACTGTGCGAACTCACTCACGGAAGTCCTCACAGATATCTACATAGATATCTAAATAGATTCTATATTTTTGGTCCATCCATGACATATTACTAAAGTAGCCTATTTACTGTTGTTGATGTGGGTCACTTGCTGTTAGCCAATTCACTTTCTCATACCAGGAGAGCTGAAAGGAACGAGTATTATTCCCTACCTTTTTCACCAAGTCAATTTGAGGCGTTGGTCTACCCTGCTCTTTAATTTTAATTTTTTCCTCGAAAGGAAGACTGGCAAATGGCTTCGCCAAAATTAAATCAGCAATGCTTGGCATCCGTGCGCAGCTTTCTTGCTAGCTGACTAGCCCCCTCAAGTTCAAGTTCAGTCACTCAAATAAACGAAATTTCTGGAACTAAGACAGCAAACTTGACAACACTATATTTACACTTTATTTACAATGAAAATATATACAAACTAAAAAAGCTGGTAGAAACCGTATGTAATGAATGAAATCGAAATGTAAGCTGATCTCTTACAATACACCACAGCACTTGCGAATCCGCATGGGACTGAACTGATGTTGCCAGATACTGCTGACGTTATCCAGCCCAAAATATGTTCAAAACCCACCAAAATGCACTTAAAACCGCCCAATTGGGGGGGAAACCCCCCAATCTGGCAACACTGTACCGCTGCCTGTCTATATTTGAAACGAGCTGTCAATCAAAGAAAATATCCGGCCACTTTCACCAATCACCAGTCTCCTCACGGAAACTGCCATGTCCCTCCCATGTGAGGCTCGGAGTCCGTGGGCGGGCATTTTCACAGTATTTGTCCAATAACCATCTTGCATTTTGAGATTGAAAAGCGTATAGCTCCCAATCCACTGAGGTTGGGCTGCATCGCGCTGTCACGAGGGGGAAAAACTCACGCGCACATTAGGCGAACTGGGGAAAGTTATAATGGAATGATTTCGCACTGTAGTTGGGTTGAGCACATATATTTCTATGATTCTGGATCTGAAATAGCAATGTTATAAGGTCGGCTGTAACATAAGCCTAGCACAATTCATCCTACACGATGTTCGTCATTTTTAGAAGAGGCTGAGCCTCCCTCGTTGTCTTAGAGCAATCGCCCGTGGGCCAAACCATAAAAACCAACACACACACACACACACACAAGGGTAAAGGACTGAACTAAAACCTTTTTTTATGTTTGTTTCTTATTTTTAAGAGCTCTTCCTTTTGTTTATTTCATTTCTTGTATGTTTAATGCAGTGTAAGTTGCACTATTATTGGGATAAGCAAAAAAATTGTCAAGTTATAAACTCCTTTAACTTTTTGTGTGAGCCTACCTCTCTTCTGAGCCGAGCTAGATGTTTAGTGCTTATTTGACTGGTCCAGGTCTACAACCACTACAGTTCCTTTGGCCATTCACTCTTATTGTACATTTCATGACAGAGACTGAGCAGTGGTCGGTTTCCCAAAAGCCTCTTAACGATAAGGGCATCTTAACTAGGAGAGAGAGTGTTTATTGTGCTGCTTGCTCAACCATTTCATGATGATCTTTGTTCTACGATGCTTTTGGGAAACTCGGCAGAGTTCTCTTATTCCCTTGTCTGCACCTTATTTAACAACTCTGCTGGAATTCCATCTATTCCTTCTGTTTTTCATGGCTTCAAGTGCTTCTTTAATCTGACTGAGGAGTGTCTGGCCCTTTCTGGTCTCTGTAGACTTTTTCTTCTAGTTCTAGGTTAAAGTCTGCTTCACTGGGCTTTCCATCTTTGTCATAGACGTACTTCCTTCCTTCCTTTATCTGTCCACTTCTACCTCTAGGGCGTTGTGGGGAGGTGGAGATATCGGTCCTTTGCTAGCCGCGTGGCCCGCTGCAGTGTCATTCCATGTTTCCGGAGAATGTCTCTGACTCCGTCTATCCATCTGCGGCGGGGCCTCCCTCTGGCTCTGTAGCCAGACTACCTGGTGTTATAGGCCCGCAGGGCTGGCTGCATACCTGTCAACTTTGAGGTTTGAAAAAAAGGGATTTTTCCCAGATTTTTAACTCAAAATAAGGGAAAATTTCGGAAAGTCGGTAATCGAACTGACTTTTCTTCACAAAATTAAATTCGTCCTGCCATTTGGGCAAGTAGCGGCAATACACCTTTTTTGGTTTTGCCTCACTCCTTTCTTTATTCATGTCTCTAGTCTCGCCGTCTACTGAAACTCACTCCCTGAGGACAGTGCTTGAAGTGGAAAAAAAGAAGTGCAGGAACCCTGATTTTCTGACAATGCCATCCCGGTCATTCAAATAAGTTCAAATCAAGTTCAAATTTTTTAATTGAAAACTTCACAGTTTTTGTATTGCCTTCACACATTTTGCAAAACTTGGCTCATAAGGACAATGCTCTACTCTTCATCTGTTGTTGTGCTACAGTATTTGTTGTTTGAACAGATGTGTTTTCACAATGACTCTGAGATATTATTTTTGAACGAAGTGTCTTAGTTTGTAGACAGCTGAAGTAAAAACAAATCAGAACCAAGAACCACAACCATATTGTCAAGTTGTGTATGATTTTCCCCAGTTTTGTGCCCCAACTTCAAAAGAGCTTTGATCACACAAGGAACACTCAGTTTTCCCCCTTTTTTGTTTTTTTTGAAGTTCAAAGGTGATGAAGGGGTTGATTAGGTTGATAACCTTAAGAACAACAGAAAAACATTGCATCATTTTAAGTTTAAACTAATAAAAACAAGTCATCACAACATTACTTTAAGTTTCAAAAATAGAGTAATTAGTGCACGTATTGCACTAAAAGAAAAGCAAAAGAAGGTTTAACACCTTTAAGTTTACTAATCACATACATAAACACATTTAAGTTTAACTAAGTTCACTAATCACCAAACCGCTCTCACGGTGCGCTCACTGGATGCGACCCAGCGCACGGAAAGGACGCGGCCAATAACAAGAAGGCGCTGCTCAACGCGCTGCGCACAGCTGCTCAGCTCGCGCTGATTTTTTGGCGAAGCGTGATAAAGGCTTGTCGAAGAAGATCTTAAAAGTTGTTCATGCCATCGATCTGCTTTAAAACATCCCCAACTGCTAATTCAAGCCTGTGGTTGAGGCAGTGCCAGACAAACAAATGGGGAAACTTCGCACACAACTGTGCTGCCACTCCGGTGAAAATAAGGAAATGCAGGAACGCAGTTCCGGTGCGTTCCGGCCCACTTCAAGCCCTGCCTGAGGAAAGAATTACGACCATCTTTTAGTTTTGTGAGAAGTTCCGAGCGGGCGGCACAGTGGTGTAGTGGTTAGCGCTGTCGCCTCACAGCAA
Source organism: Neoarius graeffei (assembly GCF_027579695.1). Lineage (NCBI taxonomy): Eukaryota > Metazoa > Chordata > Actinopteri > Siluriformes > Ariidae > Neoarius > Neoarius graeffei. Next base: position 51,612,436 of record NC_083571.1, on the reverse strand, counting down.
GAAGGTCCTGGGTTCAAGCCCCGGGGCCGGCGAGGGCCTTTCTGTGTGGAGTTTGCATGTTCTCCCCGTGTCCGCGTGGGTTTCCTCCGGGTGCTCCGGTTTCCCCCACAGTCCAAAGACATGCAGGTTAGGTTAACTGGTGACTCTAAATTGACCGTAGGTGTGAATGTGAGTGTGAATGGTTGTCTGTGTCTATTGCCGCTTTTCCACTACAAACGCGGCTGAGTCGGGCTGAGCCGTGCCGTGCTGAGTCGAGCTGAGCGGGGCTGTTGGAGTTGCATTTCGACTACAACCGCGCTGAACCGTGCTGGCTGGAAGTGGGTGGACACACTGGGTGGAGTTAGCGAAAGTGGGTGGACGTCAGGTGATGTCGTTAAGCAGCGCAAACAGTGACATCAGTGATCTTTTAAGCGGTAGTCTCACAACCCGAATAGTAAACAATAAACATGGAGGACATGGAGTTGTTAGTGTTGCTGGTCTTGGTGCTGTGGCTTGTTGTCACCGACAACGCCAACAGATACTGGCAAGAGCGTATAGATGAGGCGAGGCGGCGCATAAGGCTTCAGAAATTCTCGTAATTCGTAATTCTTCTTCTTCCGGGTTTGCGGTGTTTACAGATCCCAGCGCGCTCGCGGGGCGTGTGTGGGCATGTGAGGACACTCCTCCTCACCAATCAGTGCACAGGGGAGTGTCTGCTCACGCCCCCAGCCTCAGTCGGCTCGCTTTGGCTCGCTTCAGCCCCACTCCAAAACGGTGCGAGTTTTAGGGGCTAAGCAGGGCTGAAGCGAGCTGAGTCGTGCTGGTTTTTGGTAGTCGAAACGCGAGCCGTGTCGGGCTGAAGTGAGCTGAAGCGAGCTGAAGTGAGCTGAAAAAGGGTAGTGGAAAAGGGCCATAAGTGTCAGCCCTGTGATGACCTGGCGACTTGTCCAGGGTGTACCCCGCCTTTCGCCCGTAGTCAGCTGGGATAGGCTCCAGCTTGCCTGCGACCCTGTAGAAGGATAAAGCGGCTAGAGATAATGAGATGAGATGAGATGAGATGAGAAGTTCCGAGCAGTGACCTTGGTCAGACTAGCGCTATGGTTCTGACAGTCTTCTTCACAGACATGCAATTAAAATCAATGTGTAATTACTAGACTGCCACCTGCTGTACTGGAGAGGGCGGGGACGTGAATTCATGGCCCGACTTCCTGCTGTAAACTCCGGTCAGAGGCGCGTCATGAATTTTGGACCTACCGACTTTTTTATATTGTGAAAAAAACGGGATATTTTCGGGAAAATAAAAAAACGGGAAGACAGCGGGAAATAAGTCAAAATAAGGGATTTCCCAGGAAAAACGGGAGGGTTGACAGGTATGGTCTATGGCTACAAGCCATCAAACGTGTAGACTGGGATGAAAGCACCATCAAAAATGCGCGGGTTTGCAGCGCCCACTTCATCACAGGTAAGATCAGGCTATTTATTAAATCTTTCTTTTTAATTCTTTCTAGTCTTCGTTTATTGATGTAGCAAAATACTTTGGTAACGTTTGTCTGATTAGCTGAGTCATAGTTACACAATGTAATGAATATTGTTAGCATGTTAACTTAGCTTTGCATGCAATTTTGTTTGTAGGAGAGGTCTCGCTTGACTCAAGCAGTCCAGATTTTGTGCCATCATTATTTGTGTATGCCAAACATCACAATTTTAAAGCAAGGATGGAAAGGTAAAATTGTGTGCCCTCACTCTAAATGCCAACTTGCGTTGACTGCTCTAACCTAGCTCCCACCCCGTACAGTTTCATTTCTGCTCTCTGCCTCTCGCTTTTTACGCAACTCTGATTTCTCTTAGCTGCACTCTTTACACTATCATTCCTTTCATGCCATTCCCTCCTGCAAATTGTTGTTTAGTGTTGGTATTTGCTGTTGTAGCTAAAGCCACATTGCCATCACATCACTGGCATAATTTGATTAAAACAAAAATGAATATGAATGTCCCATTGTTAATCAAGTTGTAGTCTCGCTGTAACCAGAATGTTGATGGCAGACTACTTTTGTAAATATATATATATATTTTTTTTGAGTTTGACATTTTTTGTAAATAGTATGATTGCCTTCAGGTATCAGAGGAAAACTTACAGTACTAACATCGTCCGTCCACTCTTTAATTAAATACGGATCCGGTAGGCGATGTTTACTTGTTAGAGTTAACTTATTTATGTAGCATTCTCGATCTTGTTGTAACGACAATTGTTTTGCATAATCTGACAGCTCATAATGCCGGTCTATGGGCAGCGCCATTGTTTCTGAGTCCAGGGCCCTGTACTACGAAGCGGGTTTTCTGGCTTACCAGGGTAACTTCGAGAGTAACTTGATCACGTGCAGCGTAACTTCCCGATTAACCCATACTACGAAAGTTGGCTATGTTCAAACCGAGGTATGCTGCCATGGCAACTTACGCTGCATCTCAAACCTGCTCGTCTCAGGTTATGTTCTTGGTTAACCTGAGGTTTCCGATTAACCACACCCTTTTTAAACACCACCTCTCCACCGACATTTCCTCTAGAGACAATGCCAGCGTACCTGGATGACCCGTGCGATATCGGAGCGCAGATTAGAGATGGGATTTATGGCTCTTTGACGGGATCCGCATCTTTGTGATCCGTTCTTTGAAAAGAGCCGTTCAAAAGACTGGCTCATTTGGCTCTTTTTAAATATTTATTCAGTTTTAAGAAGACAGCGTCTAAAGAAGCCAGATCCCTCTGCTTAGACAGTGACATCAATATTTCTGGACATACCTTTTATATAAAGCAACCTAGACTTACATTATTGTAACCCCTAAACGCTCATAAATAACCATTAAAAAACAATGAGGGCTTCAATGAATGTCCATGCAGAACGGCTTTTCTGTAAAAAAAAAAAAGAACCCACTCAAGAACATAGTTATCAAGAACGCAAGAATATTTTATAGAAAAACACTTGTTTTACAAAAATATTTAAGTCTGAGATATAAAATAGATACAACTACAATAAATATAACAAGAACATTTTAATAGAAAAAAAACTTATATTAAAAATATTGAAATTGTAACAAAAATAGATACAACTAAACAGTCAGATAAATAGATAAAGCTATAACAAGAACACAAGATTATTTTAATAGGAAAAAACAATTAATGCAAAAAATATATTAGAAAAATAGATACAACTAGACAAACAGATAAATAAATAAAATACACAAAAATAGAACAAACAAAATGACGATAGAATAAGTTAAATGAACGTCCGTGCAAAGTAGTTTTTCCACAATATTATCATTAATATCACACAACTACATTATAAACTATATACAAAACAATTTGAACTATTAGGCAAACAGATAAAACTTGAATAAATAAATAAAAGGCAAATGCTGTTTAGCCTACTTCTTGTCCTTGGGCAAAAGCGTTTTCATCTGAAACACAGTACAGAAAAAGAACGACACACACACACACACACACACCATTATGAATGATGTTTTTATATTTCATTTTCACCTGTTGCCAGGTGCGTTTGGCACTGCTGTTGCCTCTGAAATGTTCACAGGACCGACACCAACTTAGTCAAAGGGACTGAACAGTCAGTCATCCTAATTCATGTGACTCTGTGCACATATCAGTTTAAGTAGGCTACTCCATGAATTTACCATACCAAATTTTATTCAGGATTTTTCGGACATTAAACAAGCTATATATGACTGGGGCCACGTCGAAGGACCATTTTCTGTGACTTGTGATTGATCATGAAGCTTTCTCTCATCCTATACTTCTGTTCTGGAACATGTAGAAGGGAGAATGTACTTGCGCATTTACCCGATCGGCAATTCGTTGCCAACATGCTTGCCGCTCCTTATTGGCAGCCGCTGTGTTAGATTTTGCTCTTAATGTTGTTTTGAACTCCTCGTAGCTTTGCATTATGACAGCGCATTCTTCCTCCGTGAAGTGCGGCGACCGTGCCATTGTGAACAGTGGTGATTTGCGCTGATAACCTCCCCTTTAACGTGAACGCGCATTAACCCTGATTAGGTTAAACCAGGTTCAACAAATCAACTTCATAACTGGCGTCGTAGTACCGTTTAACCCCAAACAAGATAACCAGGTTTTGTCAACCCCGGTTTAGCGGGGGAACCCTGGGTTACTTCTGGGTAGGTTAACCTCCGTTCGTAGTACAGGGCCCAGGCTGCGCGCGCATCCTAGCAATGGTCGGTTTGTTTACAAACATGCGAAGGGGTCTCTTGCTGCTAAGCAACAGTGCTTATTCGGTCATGACAGACCACGCGGCATTATCTAGCATTCAATCAAGCTTGCAAAATCATGAAACAAAAACAAACGACACTATTTCAGTGTTTTCAGAAGTGTCCTCAGCCATCACTCTGCAGCACAACCAAGGAGGCAATGCAGACCTCAAATGCCAGAATATAAAAACACCTGGAAAGTCCTGTAGACCTTTTTTGCAGGGCTTGTGGACTAACACACTGAAGGGCATTGCGTATTTGTTAATTAAATTAATTTTTTCTTCTTTGAAGCAAACATTTGTTTTAGCACATCTAGGATGTTTTCTTGTTCATTTAAGCTGATGTGCTGAATAGATAAGAAATAAGAAATGCATTTAATATGTTAAAATATATTATTGTGTGATATGTGTTTAATTTACACGTCTACGGAAGCGTATTAGGGCCACTTGGAGAAAATATTTTTTTCTAAATTCCGAGATTAAAAGTCGGAAATTTCAAGAAAATACTCGAAATTCCGAGATTAAAAGTCGAAATTTTTGAGCTTAAAAGTCGAACTCTTCGAGAAAAAAAGTCGAAATTTTCAAGAAAAAAAAGTCGAAATTATGACATACAAAGAACGCATGCTCTAACTGCTGCCATGGCAACGAATGGCCACCGGAAAGGGAAGTCGTGGAAAGTGGCTGCCAACCGGCCTGGCCCTGAACATGTGAACTTAGCGACGTTGACTCTGAATGCAAGACACAAGGGATGCAGTTGAAAGGTAAGATTATCATTCTGTTCTGTTTGATGTTACATTGCATTGCGGATATGGTTAAGGGTACGTAATATCAATTTGGATCAGAAGTGACACTTACTACCATGCAGGCTACATGCTACAACCACAAGGCGTACTGCTAGTTTAGAAACCTGGACATGACACTACCCTTAGTAGCCTATCATGTCCGAGTGCTAAACGTTTGTGCGTACAGTGAAACGACACAATTGGTGTCCGTATAATGACTGCAGAAACCCATTTCATCTAGCTAGTATTGCTAATATTATGCTAACGCCACTAAAGTAGGCCTAAGCCTCGTCTGTAGAGCAGAAGGGTTTCCAAGTCACCTCTAATATTTCAATCTAGAGACATCAAACATATAATTTGCCTTGGCAGGCTAGATGAATAATTCCACTTGTACCTACCTGAAGTGTCATGAGTCCAGGAGTTAAATTCCTATTAAACGTTTTCTGGTGAGATTAGCCCACTGAATTGTTTTCGTTTTGGATTAATTGGCTATGAAAGTAGTTTAATCAAGGAAGATAACGTTAGCCTAAATTTGGGCTCAGCATGGGATGACTTTTGATGTTATCAAGGAAGCCTGTGGGGATAAGATGGAACAGGCATATCTGTCCATACAATGTGATAGTAAAATATTGTGATTTCTACAGAAAGTATCATATGTGAATGTTCTGTTATGACTTTTCTCAGTTTAACGCACTGATTTTCATATTTTCCTGTATGTAGTGTTATCACACATGAAAATTAAATACATGATGTCAGAAGCACTTTGCAAATATTATCTGGTGCTACTCAAATTCTTCAGTGTTATAATTTAATGCACTTGATCTGAGAATTTGTTACACATGGCATTACACAATAGTGCCTCGGCCTAAAAAACCGTCCCATCCCTAGCCCAGGGCCCCTACTACTGGGTCCTGGATAATGAATCCCACTTTGCCTCCCACTTCAACACCCCTGCTCCTGGTTTGTTTGTATTGTGCCCACCCCCTCTCCCACCCAAATGAAACCATTTCAACCACTCCATCTTAAATAATCAGGATACTGTTACTGAAACTGTAATACAGAATTTATATACTGAATATTATGTCTGATCTCTAGGAAGAAGTTGATGGGGTTGTATCGACTTGGAATGACCACAGAGTCCATCAAGTCCACAACTCTCGTTCACCTCATGGACGTCCCTCCATATTACATGCAGTCCCTCAGCTGTACGGAGGCAGAGACTATTTGCAGAATGTGGACCTGGAGAAAGTTGAAGTCTGCCTTGAAGAGTGTATGTTCAAAGACTTTCCATGTGATGAGGATGTGTTTCACATTTGTGTGGACCTAATGTCAGAGCATAATCTGTCATTAACAAATGTGTTTGAAACAGTTAACCTGTATCTCACACTCAGACAGCTGATAAACAATGATCTTGGTGTAAATCATTAATTTTATTGGACGCGGTCTTGTCACCTGTTGTAAGATGAGATAGTACTGTATTCAAGCATCCCGTAACATCCACAACAAGATACACATACACATGATGTCAAGGTTGCCATGGTCGTGGACACCTCAACAGGCACAGGCCATTTCAGAGATGTCTTTTTGTTTTGTTCCTTTGCCCATTTTATTCACAATTTGAAATATTGCAGTTTAACTGATTGCCAATTAAAATGTTTTTTTTTTACTTGTAATACCTGCTTTAAAAGATGTAGCTTCTTATTTTCACATCAAATGTATTAGCAGTCAAGTTATTTTGTTCTACCATTCAACATTTGCAAATATGAATAAAAATGCAAAATCCTAACAAGTTTTAACGGAATTATTTATTCAGATATTTAAAAGATCACAATACAAAGAATGCAAAACTATATAATTTCATTGGAACTGTAATGCCACCTTAAAATCTTTACAGAAGGAAGCCTTCAAAAGTAAGATTTTTTTGTAAACAGCAACTTTATGGAGTAAAACAGTGGTTGCCATGAGAAATGTAAACAAGTAGTCATACATTGTTATTTCCGACTAAAATCCATGACATCTCATCTGAAATTATTTATAAAGATAACTGGAATTTTCTGCTGATAATAACTCTTCCCAGGCAGACAAAACAACAGTAGGCCTAATCCATTAGCACACAACAGGTATTCACAATTCCCTGCAGCATACCACTTAAAGTTCATGCCACTTAGTGTGTAAAGTAAACTCAAAAACAAAATACAAAAAAAAAAAAGTGGTCAACAAGGCGGTGACACTAACATCTAGTGAATGCTGCTGAAAGTCAGTTAACTCACAGTCAAAATCATCAAGCTTCCCCTCTGCATTTCTTCCACCTGGGAAAAAAAACAACTGCACAGCTTTATCAAGTCTGATTTTTTTTACTTTCCTTCTGAACACTCATTTTTCTGGTTCCACCTCCTTTTTTGGTTCGTACCTGCACAAATTCCCCTTTCCTAAAATGCAACCATCCCAATTCAATTTTTCTCTCATTCTTCTGAGCATTTCTTGCTGTGGTTTGACACTCACTCTCAGACACACGATCAGCTTTTTTCCCTGCAATCTTTGCTTTAAGCCGCTCAAAGACCTTTGACTTGTGACTTCTGGGTTCTTTTTCCTTCCATCTGCAGTATCCAAAAACAGCCAGTCGGTCACCATAGGAAGGCAGATATTCCCTTAGCTGGTCATCTGTCATTAGGTTTATGATGCTGGAATCAATCTACAATAAATATATACATTATGAATTCTCAGATCAAGTGCATTAAATTATAATACTGAAGAATTTGAGTAGCACCAGATAATATTTGCAAAGTGCTTCTGACATGTATTTAATTTTCATGTGTGATGATACTACTTCATACAGGAAAATCAGTGCGTTAAACTGAGAAAAGTCATAACAGAACATTCACATATGATACTTTCTGTAGAAATCACAATATTTTACTATCACATTGTATGGACAGATATGCCTGTTCCATCTTATCCCCACAGGCTTCCCTGATAACATCAAAAGTCATCCCATGCTGAGCCCAAATTTAGGCTAACGTTATCTTCCTTGATTAAACTACTTTCATAGCCAATTAATCCAAAACGAAAACAATTCAGTGGGCTAATCTCACCAGAAAACATTTAATAGGAATTTAACTCCTGGACTCATGACACTTCAGGTAGGTACAAGTGGAATTATTCATCTAGCCTGCCGAGGCAAATTATATGTTTGATGTCTCTAGATTGAAATATTAGAGGTGACTTGGAAACCCTTCTGCTCTGCAGACGAGGCTTAGGCCTACTGTAGTGGCGTTAGCACAATATTAGCAATACTAGCTAGATGAAATGGGTTTCTGCAGTCATTATACGGACACCAATTGTGTCGTTTCACTGTACGCACAAACGTTTAGCACTCAGACATGATAGGCTACTAAGGGTAGTGTCATGTCCAGGTTTCTAAACTAGCAGTACGCCTTGTGGTTGTAGCATGCAGCCTGCATGGTAGTAAGTGTCACGTCTGATCCTAATTGATATTGCGTACCCTTAACCATATCCACAATGCAATGTAACATCAAACAGAACAGAATGATAATCTTACCTTTCAACTGCATCCCTTGTGTCTTGCATTCAGAGTCAACGTCGCTAAGTTCACATGTTCAGGGCCAGGCCGGTTGGCAGCCACTTTCCACGACTTCCCTTTCCGGTGGCCATTTGTTGCCATGGCAGCAGTTAGAGCATGCGTTCTTTGTATGTCATAATTTCGACTTTTAATCTCGAAAATTTCGACTTTTTTTCTCGAAGATTTCGACTTTTTTTCTAGAAAATTCCGACTTTTAATCTCGGAATTTCGAGTTTTTTCTTGAAATTTCCGACTTTTAATCTCGGAATTTAGAAAAAAAATATTTTCTCCAAGTGGCCCTAATACGCTTCCGTAAAAATAGGATCGGTAGGTAGGAAAAAGTTTTTTTTTCTTATTTTTTTAAATTTTGTTCGAAACAGTTAACACAAGTGAACATCTTACAAAATAGTAGGTTGGCACAGAATCTAATATATATATATATATATATATATATATATATATATTAGAATTAATAAAATGTTCTCCATCTGACAAAAATATTAAAGGCCATAATATAATGAAATTTTAATACTGGTAAAAATTTCAGAATTTATAGAATAAGTGTACTAAATAGACGGTGTGTGGGTCTACCTACCTTTGAAGTTTTTTCTGAAATTCTTTTGTTTTTCCCTTTTCTGAACGCGCTGCCTGCATCATGACATCGAATTTTCTTGTGTCTCTACACACTCAGGGGTTGGCACTGATTCAAGTTCCACACACCGAAACTGTATCGATCGGATATCAGGAAAAACACTTAATATATCAAATACTGTCATGTCAAGATCATCGATATTGTAAAAATCATGATCGGGTGTGCTGGATTCACACTGACACTGTGCTGAAGCCTTCACTCGGACATTAGATGTAATGTTGTCAATTGGTCCGTGGAAAGCATTAAATAATTGAATAAAAGTTTTTGATAAATCAATCGATGCTAGTTTTCTCAGACCTGATGATGGGCGTGAACATCTGCCAACGGTAATACACAAAACGCGTTGACAAGTTTGTGAACTGTCAGTGGCCGCCATGATGTTAGTTTATCAGACGACTCACGCGATCGACGTGAATATCGCGAGAGTTCGAGTTTTGATGTTCTGCGCGAGATGGCTGCGCCCATGTTTATGCAGGGGGGCTGATAGGAGTGGCGAAACATTTTACTTTTTATCGTTTCTTTCACAACTTGAATGCACTGAAACAAAGAATTCTGACAAACTAATGCCGCTTACACTAAAATATCGAGGGAAATTTGTAATAAAAACTTTACGGTCTGCAATTTCGACGCGGAAATTCTCGATCAGACGGGTTACCTGAAACACTATTTTTTTTAATTTGGCCTTAGTGTTTAAGTTTTGTTTTATGGTGGCAGGTTTTAATTGGCACTGGTTTTCTGTACTTTTAACTTTGTTTTCTTTCAAATTTATTTAAAATTTGTAGCAGTGTTGACGTTTTGAGCAGCAATAACTTCATGGCTAGGCCGTTGTAAGTGACTGAGCACACATTCGGTTTGTTAGTCAGCCATTGCAGCAGTAAGTCTTCTTCTTTTGGCTGCTCCTGGTTAGGGGTCGCCACAGCGGATCTTTCGTCTCCATCGCTCCCTGTCTTCCACATCCTTCTCTCCCACACCTGCCACTTTCATGTCCTCTCTCTCTCTCACCACATCCATGTATCTCCTCTTTGGCCTTCCTCGTTTTCGTTTGCCTGGCAGCTCCATCCTCAACATTCTCCTCCCAACATCTCTTCTCAGGATGTGCCCGTACCATCTCCGTCTCATCTCTCTCAGCTTAATTCCCGAGCTCTCCACATGTGCTGTCCCTCTGATGTGCTCGTTCCTTATCCTGTCCAACCTTGTCACTCCTGTCACAATTGCAGCAGTAAGTGCAGAGTCGAAAGTCTAAGGAGCTGCTGACACAATTCTACTCTGCCATCATTCAGTCTGTTCTCTGCTCTTCCATCACTGTTTGGGTTGGATCGGTCACCAAGCAGGACAAGAACAGACTGCAACGGACAATAAGGTCTGCAGAGAAAATTATTGGTGTCAGCCTGCCCTCCATCCAAGACCTGTACCTGTCCAGAGTCAGGAAATAGGCAGGTAACATCTCTGCAGACCCATCACACCCTGGTCACAAATTGTTTAAACTTCTCCCCCCTGGGAGACGCTACAGAACACTGTACGCAAAAACAACCAGACACAAGAACAGTTTTTTCCCTCAGGCTGTCTCTGTGATGAACAGCTAAAACCGGACTCAAATATCAGTAATGTCAACTGTGAAATATCTGCACACTCATACCGTCATTCTGTGTACACTGTATATTTATTATATTTACACTGAGTGCAGAATTATTAGGCAAGTGAGTATTTTGACCACAACATCCTTTTAATGCATGTTGTCCCACTCCAAGCTGTTTAGGCTTGAAAGCCTACTACCAATTAAGTATATCAGGTGCTGTGCATCTGTGTAATGAGAGGGGGTGTGGTCTAATGACATCAACACCCTATATCAGGTGTGCATAATTATTAGGCAACCTCTTTTCCTCTGGCAAAATGGGTCAGAAGAGAGATCTGACAGACTTTGAAAAGTCTAAAATTGTGAGATGTCTTGCAGACGGATGCAGCACTCTTGAAATTGTGAAGATGTTGAAACGTGATCACCGAACAATCAAGCGTTTCATTGCAAATAGTCAACAGGGTCGAAAGAAGCGTGTGGAAAAAAAAAGGCGCAAAATAACTGCACATGATCTGCGGAAAATCAAGCGTGAAGCTAACAAGCAGCCATTAGCATCCAGTTCTGCCATATTCCAGAGTTGCAACATTCCTGGAGTGTCAAAGAGTACAAGGTGTGCAATACTGAGGGACATGGCCAAGGTAAGGAAGGCTGAAAAACGACCACCACTGAGTAAAGCACACAAGATAAAACGTCAAGACTGGGCCAAGAAATATCTTAAGACTGATTTTTCTAAGGTGCTGTGGTCTGATGAGATGAGAGTGACTCTTGATGGGCCAGATGGATGGGCCTGTGGCTGGATCAGTAATGGGCACAGAGCTCCACTCCGACTCAGACGCCAGCAAGGTGGAGGTGGAGTACTGCTATGGGCTGATATCATCAAAGACGAGCTTGTTGGACCTTTTCGAGTTGAGGATGGACTCAAACTCAACTCCCAGACCTACTGCCAGTTCCTGGAAGAAACCTTCTTCAAGCAGTGGTATAGGAAAAAGTCAGCATCTTTCAAGAAGAACATGATTTTCATGCAGGATAATGCTCCATCTCATGCGTCCAAATACTCCACTGCGTGGCTAGCCAGTAAAGGTCTGAAAGGTGAAAAAATAATGACATGGCCCCCTTGTTCACCTGACCTAAACCCCATAGAGAACCTGTGGTCCATTATAAAATGTGAGGTCTACAAAGAGGGAAAACAGTACACCTCTCTGAACAGCGTCTGGGAGGCCGTGGTTGCTGCTGCACACAATGTTGGTCGTGAACAGATAAAGAAATTGACAGAATCTATGGATGGAAGGCTTTTGAGTGTCCTTATGAAGAAGGGTGGCTATATTGGTCACTGATTTGTTTTTGTTTTGTGTTTGAATGTCAGATATGTTTATTTGCAAATCTGGAGTTGTCATATCAGTGTACCTGGTGAAAATAAATAAGTGAAATGGCTACATATTTGGTTTTTATTAAGTTGCCTAATAATTCTGCACAGTGAAAGTTACCTGAACACGTACATATTCTCCTAAAATGGCCAAAACTAAAAACACCCCACTCTAACTTCCATACATATTCAGCTTTGATATTTATGAGTCTTTTTGGTTGATTGAGAACATAGTTGTTGTTCAATAATAAAACTAATCCTCAAAAATACAACTTGCCTAATAATTCTGCACTCAGTGTATATTTACTAAGTCATCCTTGCACTATGCACCATTTTGCACCAAAAGATTTAAAAAAAAAATCCTTGTCTATACATATATTTACCCATCTACATGTACATAGCTTTTTGTTTTGTTTTTTGTCTACGCTTTTTATCCGTTTGTACTAAGAGAGCTAAGTGAAACCGGAGTCAAATTCTTCGTGTGTGTTCACATACCTGGCAATAAAAGTGATTCTGATTCTGAAACACTGCGGCGACCGAGCGAATATTGTTGGGACACCACAGGAGTGGTCATAGCATTATTGAGCTAGTTATAACAGCACAAGTGTGCAGTTGCCCACTGCCCATTTCTTTGCAGTAGTTTGCGTGCATTTTCTCTTGTTTTTCATCTTAATAGTCAAAAACTGTTAAATAAAGTTTACTGTACTTAACTTGCACAAGTTGTAGCACCACAGCCTTCTGAGTGACCTAAACTCAAGAAATTTAAACAGAACTGTTAGCTTTTAAAATGAAGTGGGCCTGTAAAATTTGCAAATTTGAAACACCAAGAAAGACAGACCTGTTAAAGCATCATCGACTTAGACATGGTCATGGTGGAGAATCTCTCCCTTGTCTTTATTGGGAGTGCTATTGCTCATTTAAAACATGGGGCGGCCTGCGAACCCACCTGTCAAGAAGCCACTCCACCCGTGAGACAGTGACATTGCCCATTGTACTGTCATTTAAATGTCCATGTTGCCCCTTAAACACTATTTCCACAGAAAGAGACTACTCTGAGCATATTGGCCATCATTTAAAGAAACAGGAAACCATGTGTTGTGTTTTTGAAAATTGTCCTTTCAAAACAAACATTTATGGAAAATTTGCTTCTCATAGGAGCCGGAAACACACTCCTCACACCATTGATGACTTCAAGCCTGAGCTTTTGAAGAGGTATGTCAATCCCCTAAATGATGCAGGGGACAATCCTGTGGCTGAGGGTGATACTGAGGGTAATGAAATGAGAGAATTGCCTAATTTAATAGAAAAACATGTAGCCCCCCTGCTGCTTAAATTGGAAAGCATATTCATTTAAGCTGTCCTCAAATTAAAGAGGAAATGTTGCACTGTTATTTGCAATGTGTTGTTTACATACTGTATAGTCGGTGTACTGTTGAGTTTATTAACTACACCTGGTTCAAAGTAATGTACTTTTATACAAAAGAACTCAAATCAGTCTCTAGAGCATGACTGTCAATATGTTCAATCTTTCTGAGACAGTTGTACAGGGCTATTTTATGTTGTAAGTTTCCTGATTTATTTTATGAAGGCTACATTTTTGTGGACTATTAATGTCAATATACACTCAGTCCTGTTACTGTAAGTGAGATGCTGACTGGTGTTTAAATAAACAGATCATAAAACTGATTTAAATGTGTGATTTATTCTGACTTGGATAAATAAGTTCTTGTACTAAAAAAAAAAAAAATAAGGTCCATGCAAATTGTTACATTTCTGAGTAGAATGAAAGGAAAAGAAATGTTAGAATAACTAAAAGGAGTAATTTTAACACAATTAAAATTAAGTCGGTTCAACTTAAATAAGCTTGTAAAGGACAAGGCAAATCATGTTGCTTGTACTAAAGTAGTTGAGTTGGCCTAACTAGAGAAGTCTTGTGGCATGTACTCAATACTAGGTAAGTTGAAATAACTTGAAAACATCCATGCAAATTGTTACATCAATTTTTTACGTTGAGCCAGCACATCATTTGTTAGAGTACAGCTATTTAATGATTCTCAGTTACATTGCTGGTTTTGCACCCACAATGATAAAAGATGGAAGCTGTACTGCTTTTTTACAGTACAGATCGCCCAGATGCAGTTAAACATGTTCAAGAAGAAAGTAGTGGATTATCCAGTGACATATTACACACCATATAATGATTTCTCCTGAGATATGTGAGCAACATTAAAAAATGTATCTTTGGTAAAAAAACAAACAAAAACCCCGAAACAGTTCAGCTCTAAAGCAATGCTTTTGAATCACATATGCTTTTATCCAGAAATGTTACACTTGTTCTGAAGCAGTCCCATCATCCCATAACCAATTATATTTATATCTTTATGACCCCCCTCCCCCCTTTATTTATTTATTTATTTTTACATTCAACACACTACATTTTAACACAGATTGCTTATCAGCAGGTTGGACTAACCTACCAGTAGAAACCTATTAACAATTCTAGGAAGATGTGGCCTCTTGAGTTCCCTTACGAAAATTAACCATGGTTTTACTATGAAAACTAACCATGGTTTTACCATGGTTTATAGTTCTTCATGGTTTTCATGGTTTTTTGGGTAACCATGAAAACCATGGTTCATGACTATGGTTTAATCATGATTTAACCATGGTTTCACTATGGTAAATGTTAATGTATCTGGGCTGTTAATCGAGATCCTTCTCTACAGCATTGACTGTTGGACGAAAGCATGGTAATACTACAGTTAGTGCATCCTTTTAAAAATCATACTATCCCTTTTTAAACTAATTTCATAGTTACTATGACCTATTACACATACAACTATGATGCTACCACAGCTACTGCAGTACTATGGATAAACCACAGTAATGCTATGGTTGGTTCATAGTACTTAGAATCACCATGAAATACCGTAGTAGAACCATGGTTACTACCATGGATAAACCATAGTAATACTATGGTTGGTTCATAGTACTTAGAATCACCATGAAATACCATAGTAGAACCATGGTTACTACCATGGATGAACCATAGTAATACTATGGTTGGTTCATAGTACTTAGAATCACCATGAGATATCATGGTAGAATCATAGTTACTACATAAAAACCATGGTAAAACCATAGTAAACCATGGTAGATTTTCTTAAGGGTTTGTCCAAACAAGATCTTAGATCTCAAAGCTACAAATGATCATCTTTGTGATTCTGTCAGCTGACAAGTAAGGCAAGGAGGAAAACACATAGGTTATGTCCATACTTATATGCTTTAATTCAAATGGCATTTTAAAATGAAAATGATCTCCATCCAGATGAGCATTTTAGCTCTGTATCAGAAATAATCTCCATCCATAATAACACACCTGAAAATGCATTTCTCGTGACTATTCCCATACACTGGCCATGTGTGTCTTCTTCTTTAGTGTTCTGCCTGATGGCAGGTCTGTGGCATCCATTCTCTCCATCCTTTTCAATCTTCTGCCTTCCTTTTCATTTCACTGTAGCTGCTTTCCTTGATCACATCCAGCATTCCAAGTCTTTTCTCTCCTCTGGGACTTTTGCCTGTCGTTCTACCTTCAATCACTTCTTTTAATAGTCCGTTTCCTCTGAGGATATGTCCCACCCAGTTTTTCTTTCTCCTTATTATCACATAGTTCTATTTTCATCTACCATATGCAGCACCTCCTCACTGGTCTTCCTTTCTGTCCAGCTGATTTCCCCCATTCATCTCCAACCCCGATTCCCAAAAAGTTGGGACAAAGTACAAATTGTAAATAAAAACAGAATGCAATGATGTGGAAGTTTCAAAATTCCATATTTTATTCAGGACAGAACATAGATGACATATCAAATATTTAAACTGAGAAAATGTATCATTTAAAGAGAAAAATTAGGTGATTTTAAATTTCATGACAACAACACATCTCAAAAAAGTTGGGACAAGGCCATGTTTACCACTGTGAGACATCCCCTTTTCTCTTTAAAACAGTCTGTAAACGTCTGGGGACTGAGGAGACAAGTTGCTCAAGTTTAGGGATAGGAATGTTAACCCATTCTTATCTAATGTAGGATTCTTGTTGCTCAACTGTCTTGGGTCTTTTTTGTCGTATCTTCCATTTTATGATGCGCCGAATGTTTTCTGTGGGTGAAAGATCTGGACTGCAGGCTGGCCAGTTCAGTACCTGGACCCTTCTTCTACGCAGCCATGATGCTGTAATTGATGCAGTATGTGGTTTGGCATTGTCATGTTGGAAAATGCAAGGTCTTCCCTGAAAGAGACATCATCTGGATGGAAGCATATGTTGCTCTAGAACCTGGATATACCTTTCAGCATTGATGGTGTCTTTCCAGATGTGTAAGCTGCCCATGCCACACGCACTAATGCAACCCCATACCATCAGAGATGCAGGCTTCTGAACTGAGTGCTGATAACAACTTGGGTCGTCCTTCTTCTCTTTAGTCTGAATGACACGGCGTCCCTGATTTCCATAAAGAACTTCAAATTTTGATTCGTCTGACCACAGAACAGATTTCCACTTTGCCACAGTCCATTTTAAATGAGCCTTTGCCCAGAGAAGACGTCTGCACTTCTGGATTATGTTTAGATATGGCTTCTTCTTTGAACTATCGAGTTTTAGCTGGCAACGGTGGATGGCATGGTGAATTGTGTTCACAGATAATGTTCTCTGGAAATATTCCTGAGCCCATTTTGTGATTTCCAATACAGAAGCATGCCTGTATGTGATGCAGTGCCGTCTAAGGGCCGGAAGATCACGGACACCCAGTATGGTTTTCTGGCCTTGACCCTTACACACAGAGATTCGTCCAGATTCTCTGAATCTTTTGATGATATCATGCACTGTAGATGATGATATGTTCAAACTTTTTGCAATTTTACACTGTCAAACTCCTTTCTGATATCGCTCCACTATTTGTCGGTGCAGAATTAGGGGGATTGGTGATCCTCTTCCCATCTTTACTTCTGAGAGCCGCTGCCAGTCCAAGATCCTCTTTTTATACCCAGTCATGTTAATGACCAATTGCCAGTTGACCTAATGAGTTGCAATTTGGTCCTCCAGCTGTTCCATTTTTCCAGCATCTTATTGCCCCGTCCCAACTTTTTTGAGATGTGTTGCTGTCATGAAATTTCAAATGAGCCAATATTTGGCATGAAATTTCAAAATGTCTCACTTTCGACATTTGATATGTTGTCTATGTTCTGTTGTGAATACAATATCAGCTTTTGAGATTTGTAAATTATTGCATTCTGTTTTTATTTACAATTTGTACTTTGTCCCAACTTTTTTGGAATCGGGGATGTAATATCCCCCCCCTCATATATATATATATATATGAGAGAGAGAGATACACACTTCACTGTAATCCAGCAAGTGGAAGTGCTGGTTTCAGGTGGGGGTACTTCACCATGTTGGTGGCCGGGAGCTGTTGAGCCGCGAACTGGGTTTTCCCTGACAGGAGCAGCAGTAGATGAGCCACCCAATGAGAGGCTGACCATGAGCTCACTTCTGTGACATGATCAAATAGATTGAGGAAGGCGTCTGGGTCATCCTGTGGCCCCATCTTCACCAGCTGGACAGGCACGCTGGCTGCAGGAAAGACCACTGGAGCACCTGCGGACTGGATCCAGCTCCGTATCACCTGCCAGTCTTCTGCCTGGGCTTCGAGCAGAGCCTGGAAGTGCCAGCCCTGATCTACCATCAGCACAATGAGCGCGTGCTGCTGGTGCTGGATGTCGTCGGCGAGCTTTTGGAGGGGCTCTCTGACTGGTTCAGATCCCATGGTGGCGTACGATCCTCAGTCCCAGGTTTCACCACCAGTGTAACAACTCTTGAACTTATGGGTAAACAGAGGAACTGGAAACAGGCTTCAGAACAGGTGAGTTCCTTTATTTAGCACATTTTTCAGTGACAGCCCAACACATAAACGTGCACACATGTGGGGTGATGCTGCTCTCTCTCTCATTCAGCTCAAATTGTCCAGTTGCTTAGTTTGAATGAAAAGGAAACATTGACAGTTTTGTGTGTACTGAGAAATGCTAAGTGTGAGTACATTTGGTGATATCACTTTGAAGTACAAACCCAAATCAGAAAAGGTTATGACGGTATGGAAAATGCAAATAAAAATAGAAAGCAATCATTTCTAAATTTACTTTGATTTGTATTACATTACAGACAGTATGAACCCAAGATATTTCATGTTTTGTCTGTTCAAATTCATTTAATTTCTTCATACATGTACAATTAATAATGGATTACTTGAAAGCAATATTTTTTTTGCAGGTTGAGAATCCACTTATGAAATGAGATGAAAAGGACAACACAAACTGTAAATGTAAATTGTTGACTCTTACAAAAGGCTTTTAGGCCTTATGTGTTTTTGTCACCACTTCATTCAGTAGAATATTTTTAATATATGGTATATAAATTGGGAATGATATCATGTTTATTTCAAGACTTTATTTGAATACTTTATTTTAATATTCTTACAGCATCTGGAGGTTCAGATTGCAGCCAACCACAACAAAATCTGATTTTGTTAATCTGATTGTCAGTTAAAGAAATGAGAGTTTTTCAGGCTATATTAACAGAAGATACACCAAATCATTTAAGTAAGTCTATTTTCTGATAAAAACTGGATGTTTATTTCAGTTATTGTTGTTTTTATGTTGGTTCCTCAGTCTTTCATCTTCTCATTTATCAATAACAAAATCCCACTGATGATTAAAACAGTTTTACATCTGTTGATGCTTACAGTAAATGTTTCCTGGACCAGTTCAAACCGGTCTTGTTAATAATAATTTATGCATATGGCCAAATATGCATATCTCAATATTTACTTAAAAGAAAGAGAAGGAAAAGAAATAGAGTGCATGATTTCTCCCATTTCATTTCCATCTAGGTTTCCTTCGTGGTGTGTTCTTCTCATGGCTTTAGCAGATTTTCATTGATGTGACCTGTCTGTATTGGTGGATTCATTCTTTAATAATGGAATAAAGTTGAGGAACTGTACAATAAATCAGAACAATTCTTTCCATTCTCCCTGGGGGTCTGTGTGTATTTATCTTTTCACTTGTGTGTATTGTGTATTACTCAGCTATTGTAATATATTATTACAAATTAATAGTAATTTTATTTGTCACATATTTTAGATCTTCATACTTTTTTTTTCCCCTTGTGGGAATATTATACAGAGGCTGTAACATTTATACAGATGCTCATTGCATAAGAGTTGACCACACTTACAGGTAATTTACTAGATGAAATCGAACCAATCATATGTTCTGACAGGACTGTGAGCGGGTAAGAGGTTACATTCCACCCAGCTAAGCTTGCTAGGTTAGTGTTTTCAAGCAACATTGGGAGAAATGATACACTATATATAGGGGAGAGCGGGGTAAGATGAGCCAGGGGGTAAGATGAGCCACCCCCTGTTTCTAAGAAACAGTAAACAAATGTGACCATGTGACCACATTCAAAGGGGGCCGGGACCATTTACTTACACTTGTGGAGAGGAGCACCACATGTCAAACTAGGTGAGGGACATATTTATAAAAATGTGTTTTTGTGCTTTCTAAGTCAATTCCATGTTTGTCCACAGTGAAGATGATTTAGAGAAGACAAAAGTAGAATAATATTTAGACACATTAGGGTTAAGTTAGTGGCTTTCTAAGCTATGATATGAATGCTAATAAAAATAATTTTGATTAGCCTAATCCCCTTTATTAGCATTTTTCTACAAAATGGTGGCCATGGGGTAAGATGAGCCATTAGATGTGGGGCAAGTTGAGCCACTGGCTCAACTTACCCCATTGGTGGCTGAGCTTACCCAATATGGATGACACTTAAGTTTTCACATTTACTGGTCATATATGACAACAACATATATATATATATATATATATATATATGACATCAGATGAGGAAGACCAGTTGTTAGATGTGGGGGATTATGTTGTGGCAAAATACACGGGGAAGAAGAAAGTGCATTTCTTCATTGGCCAGATAATCAAATTGGATGTCTTCGAAATAGAGGCAAGATTTCTCAAAAGAAGCCGGTCATGCCATGGCTCTGCAAGAAAGCCAACCTTTGTCTTCAAAGAGAAAGATGAGGCTGTCCTGTCAAGACAGGATATTGTGAAAAAATTGCCCCGCCCCTTTACTGTTGGGGGGACAGCATGGAGGGAGAGGCAAATGGTGTTCCCTTGCCATTTGAACGCTTGGAACATTGAATAATGATGAAATGATTGAATGATTGATGGAATGATTGCTGCATGTTTTAGCAATGTTTTAACCTACTGAAAGAAATAAGATTTTTTTGGCACTGTTCTACTGTTTTAGTAATTTCTATAATATAGTATATCTCTCATTCCCTCTCTAACCATCCCTCTTTCTATCTATCTACGCATATCTCTCTCTATCCATCTATCTATCCCTCCCTATCTATCCCTATCTATCCCTCGTTCTATCACCTCTCTCTTCATCTCCCCTTCTCTATGCAACGGCCCTATCCCCCACTTGATTGACTTGACTTGATTCATTGATTGCATTTCTAATAATAAAAGTTGTTTACTTTGTTAACCTAACATGTTTTGTGTTGGCTCAATTTACCCCACACAGTGGCTCATCTTACCCCGTGCATGGGGTAAGTTGAGCCACTTGACATTTTTTTTTCAAGAGGTAATATCACTCTAACCATAAGAGCTTATCAATTATGTTTTGCTCAGATAGTAACAGTACACTTTGAAATTTGGTATGGTGTGTAGACTGGAAGCAAAAATGGCTTTAACATGTAGTTATGATGAAAAATGTAAAAAGTGGCTCATCTTACCCCACTCTCCCCTACATCCACATGTTGTTTGTATTTATCTAATTTTTTTTAAATATATTGTAAGAAAAATCTTTTACTGTAGATCCTGATAGCACCAATGAGATTTGTCATTTGTGCGGAGCTAAATTTCCTGTTCACAATAAAGGACACAATGTTGTCGGCTCAACACACCAACACAAGAAAACATCTGAAAGCTGAGAACTGTTTTACTCTCAGACTGACTTGTCAGGAGACAGAATCACAAACATGATCATTTGTAGCTTTTGGATGTAAGATTTGTTTTTACAACCCAAGTGGCCACATCTTCTAAGCATTGTTAAAATGTTTCTACTGATATGTTAGTAGAACCTGCTGATATACAAGGTCTATTTAAAATTGTAGTCCTGTTGTATGTTCAAAAAATAAAATGTTTCATAAAGATATGTGATTGTGGGAATACTTCGTAACTGATGTAGCATTTCAAGATAAAAGCATCTGGCAAATAAGCTATTGTAAATATGCATAATCCAGAACAATTTGCTGTTTTTTTATTCTTTTTTAAAATTTCATCAAAGATTAAACTTTTTATGTTGCTCAGCTATCTCAGTAGAAATCATTATATGGTGTGTCATACATAATTAGATAATACACTGCTTTCTTCTCAAAGTTTTTCAAAAGCATCTATACAGTTTGTACATGTTAAATATAAATAAATTAACTATAGCTTCCATCTCAGCTACTAAACCAGCAATGTAACTGATAAATTATAGGATATTCTTATTTCCTGTACTTTTTCTGGTGATCAGGAAATATATCACTGTCATAACTGAGTGTTACAATATGAGTTATCATCAGGCGGTGACATAAAAGGGAAATGGGAACACAATGAAATGGACAGGATAAATAACCAAAACAGAAAATTTTCTCATCAGCCAGTGATATCACACCAATGAGTCAGCAGAGGTCACTCTCACCTTAGTATTAAGGGAGAGATTAGTATTGGTGATGGCCTACACTCATCCCTCCACCTGTCCTGCAGAGACTGCAATAACATTGAAATACAGGTATCCATGGCCTATGGTTCCATCAGCTCTTGAACAGATGAGAAGTGTTAAGGCGGAAGAAAATACCTTCTGTTGACAATCAGAGTACCTCACGTCTACACAGTTCTACTCCAACATGCAAGAGGTTTATTTCCAATAACAGCCAGAGAGCAATCATTTTAGTTTTACATACCATTATATAGGTTAAAATGTATAATAATGTTCAGGTGATTGGTTACAAAGAGACAAAAAAACTTACTGCACATTGGTAGAATGAACATTAGATTTAAATGGATTACCATAAAATGAGACTAAATTATCATAGAGAAGCAGGAAACAACCCATCATTGGTCACCAAGTGATGTCATCTTAACACTGAGAGATATGATTACACATGTATTTTCAGCCCAATTAGAGGTGAAAACATCACGATCAGTCCCGACTACATATCTTCCTTTGATATCTTCCAAATGTAACAGACGTAAAGTCATGGTCTCTAGAAGTAAAATCCCCTCCACACAGCTGCACCCTCTCAAGATGAAAAAGACTCTACAAAGTCATAATAAGCTTTTCTGCAACCGGGGTTACATCAAGTCTCATTACATAAGATTAATTTCACTGAATGAGAGAAAAGAAAGAAGACTGAAAAAGGTGAAATAATGTATGAAAATAAATGAAACAAGTGTTGCCAGGTAAAATAAACCTCGTCTGGCAGCACTTATTTTGTACCTATATGTTGATAATGGTAATTTCTCAATCATCAGCTGTCAGGTTATAGTCCTATGAAAATCCATGACCTTGAGTTTGATATTTCAGTCATTCAAGGTCAAAGGTCATGGTGGCAACTCATATGAGTTGTGCTGGTATGAGTGTATCTGACACAGCTATGTTGCTGTAATTTAATAACACTGTCAGTTTTGGGTTATGAACTGTGTGGCAACAAAAATATTCTGTATTTTGTGTTTTATAACCTGACGCTGGGCGGCATGGTGGTGTAGTGGTTAGTGCTGTCACCTCACAGCAAGAAGGTCCGGGTTCAAGTCCCGTGGCTGGCGAGGGCCTTTCTGTGCAGAGTTTGCATGTTCTCCCCGTGTCCACGTGGGTTTCCTCCGGGTGCTCCGGTTTCCCCCGCAGTCCAAAGACATGCAGGTTAGGTTAACTGGTGACTCTAAATTGACCGTAGGTGTGACATGCATGAAAATCCCTCACCTTTCGGCGAAATTCGCCGTTTTGAAACCAAAATGGGTGACCTACGTGAATCGTTTAGATCCGATGAGAAAAAAAAAATTGGGGGGGGGTGTTCGATATTGACCCAAATGGCAAGGAGGTCGCTTCGCACCCATAGACAGTTCGTGCCGGTTTGCGCCTCCTCCTCCTGCTTTGATATTGACGCCATAGCGACGAGTACATCTCGCTGCGAAGGGCAAGCAGCATCATTTCGCGCCTCTTCTCCTGCTGGCCAGAGCGTGCACACATCAGTCAGAGTGCAGACCAGACCGCTGGAAGCTGGATTGAGTCATCGGACTGAATTTCCTACTTTTTTCAAACTTTCCTGATTTGCCATCAAAACAAACAAAACTTCCGGCTTGATTACGTCAGCATTCGAAAGAGGGCGCACGCGTCTTTTGACAATCCCTGTGTCTGAAATTGCTCGCTACTCACTATAGAGGGATTTCACTGACGTCACCCGAAACCGGAAGTAAACAGACCCTGCGCCATTTTGGAAGACCAACAAACTTGTGATTAGGGGGAAATAACGGCAGCGGTATGTGAACCCACGAGAATAAAGTGCAGTGGCAAACGACTTAAACAAATCTGAGCTGTTTTATTTATGATTTATTGGCCCAACAGTAGACTTGAAAGAAACCTGTGTGAGACTTGGCAAAAAACTTTGGATATAATGGACAAGTCTGTGCATGATCTGCGGACACTTTGAGGTAAGCAAACGCAAGAAATTCAGATTTAAAACATGCTAAATTGGCCCCAAGTTGATAACTGTATGAGGAGCAAGCCTCCCAGACTTCTACAATTTAATAATAATAATAATAATAATAATAATAATAATTTAGGATGGTTTGGGGCTTGTCTCCCTCCTATTATATAAATAAAGCATAGTTGTTGTGTAGGCATATATCATAAATACATATGTATAATTTGGATAAATTAACCTAAATTATGGATACCTTAATAGTAACAAAAAGTATTAATTTTTCAACTGAAAAGATATATTATTAAAAGATAAACAAGATTACCTTGGCCATAACTATGTGTAGGTTATTCTTAATAACAGCTGTAATATCACGAACCAAGCCACTAACAACATAATTGTAAGCCTGTAGCCCTTTGTAGGCCTTCAAGTCATCAGCAGTGTAGGCACTGGGTGTAAACAAATAGTTTACAATGTCTGGGTAGCAAACAGATGGCAGAATTGGTGTCAGGTCCTCCTTATGTTTCCATTCTCCCTTGCCCCGAGTCTTATCATATGGGTCAAACCCATCAATCACAGCCAGTTTCTCCACATACCGTGCCCTTTCTGCAGCTGGTAATGTACTCACATAACCCGAATTATCATCCATCGTGTCACTTTACACCCCCTATGGAGAAAAAATCCAGGACCGTGACGTCGCCTGGTAGGACGCAGCCGGGGCCCCACCCTGGAGCCAGGCCCGGGGTTGGGGCTCGTATGCGAGCGCTTGGTGGCCGGGCCTTTGCCCATGGGGCCCGGCCGGGCTCAGCCCGAAGAGGTGACGTGGGCCCGACCTCCTGTGGGTTCACCACCCACAGAGGTAGCAGTAGGGGTTTGGTGCAATGTGGATTGGGTGGCAGTCGAAGGCAGGGGCCTCGACGACCTGATCCCCGGACACAGCGGCTGGCTGTTGGGACATGGAATGTCACTTCGCTGGGGGGGAAGGAGCCTGAGCTTGTGCGGGAGGTTGAGAGGTACCGGCTAGAGATAGTTGGGCTCACCTCCACGCATAGCTTGGGCTCTGGAACCCAGCTCCTCGAGAGGGGCTGGACTTTCCACTTCTCTGGAGTCGCCCGTGGTGAGCGGCGGCGGGCTGGTGTGGGCTTGCTTATAGCTCCCCAGCTCAGCCGCCATGTGTTGGAGTTTACCCCAGTGAACGAGAGGGTCGCCTCTCTGCGCCTTCGGATTGGGGAGAGGGCTCTTGCTGTTGTTTGTGCCTACGGGCCAAATAGCAGTATAGAGCATCCGGCCTTCTTGGAGTCCCTGGGAGAGGTACTGAGGGGTGCTCAGACTGGGGACTCCATTGTGCTACTGGGGGACTTCAATGCTCACGTGGGCGACGACAGTGACACCTGGAGGGGCGTGGTTGGGAGGAACGGCCTCCCCGATCTGAACCCCGAGTGGTGTTTTGTTATTGGACTTCTGTGCTAGTCACGGTTTGTCCATAACGAACACCATGTTCGAGCATAGGGGTGTCCATAAGTGCATGTGGCACCAGGACACCGTAGGTCGGAGGTCGATGATCGACTTTGTAGTCGTTTCATCTGATCTCCGGCCCTATGTCTTGGACACTCGGGTGAAGAGAGGGGCTGAGCTGTCAACTGATCACCACCTGGTGGTGAGTTGGATCCGCTGGCGGAGGAGGAAGCTGGACAGACCTGGCAGGCCTAAACGTATGGTGAGGGTCTGCTGGGAACGTCTGGCCGAGCACTCTGTCGGGGAGGTCTTTAACTCCCACCTCTGGGAGAGCTTTTCCCAGCTTCCGAGGGAGGCGGGGGACATTGAGTCTGAGTGGACCATGTTCTCTACCTCCATTGTGGACGCAGCTGTTCGGAGCTGTGGCCGCAAGGTCTCCGGTGCCTGTCGTGGCGGCAATCCCTGAACCCGGTGGTGAAGTAAGGGATGCCGTCAAGCTGAAGAAGGAGTCCTATCGGGCCATGTTGACCTCCGGGACTCCTGAGGCAGCCGACAGGTATCGGCAAGCCAGGCGTGCTGCAGCTCGGGCAGTTGCGGAGGCAAAAACCCGGAACTGGGAGGAGTTCGGGGAGGCCATGGAGAAGGACTATCGGTCGGCCTCGAAGAAATTCTGGCAAACCGTCCGGCGCCTCAGGAGGGGGAAGCAGTACTCTGCCAACACTGTTTACAGTGCGGGTGGGGAGCTGTTGACCTCGACTGGGGACATTGTCGGGCGGTGGAAGGAATACTTTGAGGATCTCCTCAATCCCACCGTCATGTCTTCCACTGAGGAGACTGAGGCTGATGACTCAGAGGTGGACTCGTCCATTACCCAAGCCGAAGTCACTGAGGTGGTTTGCAAGCTCCTCGGTGGCAAGGCACCGGGGGTGGATGAGATCCGCCCTGAGTATCTCAAGTCTCTGGATGTTGTGGGGCTGTCTTGGTTGACACGCCTCTGCAACATCGCGTGGCGGTTGGGGACAGTGCCTCTGGAGTGGCAGACTGGGGTGGTGGTCCCTCTTTTTAAGAAAGGGGACCGGAGAGTGTGCTCCAATTATAGGGGAATCACACTTCTCAGCCTCCCAGGGAAAGTTTACTCCAGGGTACTGGAGAGGAGAATTCGACCAATAGTCGAACCTCGGATCCAGGAGGAACAATGCGGTTTTCGTCCTGGTCGCGGAACACTGGACCAGCTCTATACCCTTCATAGGGTGCTCGAGGGTTCATGGGAGTTTGCCCAACCAGTCCACATGTGCTTTGTGGATCTGGAGAAGGCATTCGACCGTGTCCCCCGTGGTATTCTGTGGGGGGTGCTTCGGGAGTATGGGGTTCGGGGCTCTTTGCTAAGGGCTGTCCGGTCCCTGTACGAACGGAGCAGGAGTCTGGTTCGCATTGCCGGCAGTAAGTCAGACCTGTTCCCAGTGCATGTTGGACTCCGGCAGGGCTGCCCTTTGTCACCGGTTCTGTTCATAATTTTTATGGACAGAATTTCTAGGCGCAGCCAGGGGCCGGAAGGAATCCTGTTTGGGAACCACAGGATTTCATCTCTGCTTTTTGCCGATGATGTTGTCCTGTTGGCTTCTTCAAACCAGGACCTTCAGCATGCACTGGGGCGGTTTGCAGTCGAGTGTGAAGCGGCTGGGATGAGAATCAGCACCTCCAAGTCCGAGGCCATGGTTCTTGACCGGAAAAGGGTGGCTTGCCCTCTCCAGGTTGGTGGAGAAGTCCTGCCTCAAGTGGAGGAGTTTAAGTATCTCGGGATCTTGTTCACGAGTGAGGGAAGGATGGAGCGTGAGATCGACAGGCGGATCGGTGCAGCCTCCGCAGTGATGCGGTCGCTTTACCGGTCTGTCGTGGTGAAGAAGGAGCTGAGCCAAAAGGCAAAGCTCTCAATTTACCGGTCGATCTACGTTCCGACTCTCACCTATGGTCATGAGCTTTGGGTAATGACAGAAAGAACAAGATCGCGGATACAAGCGGCTGAAATGAGTTTCCTTCGCAGGGTGGCTGGGCGCTCCCTTAGAGATAGGGTGAGAAGCACAGTCACTCGGGAGGAGCTCGGAGTAGAGCCGCTGCTCCTCCACATCGAGAGGAACCAGCTGAGGTGGCTCGGGCATCTTTTTCGGATGCCTCCTGGACGCCTCCCTGGGGAGGTGTTCCAGGCATGTCCCCCCGGGAGGAGGCCCCGGGGAAGACCCAGGACACGCTGGAGGGACTATGTCTCTCGGCTGGCCTGGGAACGCCTCGGTGTTCTTCCCGAGGAGCTGGCCGAGGTGTCTGGGGAAAGGGAAGTTTGGGCTTCCATGCTTAGACTGCTGCCTCTGCGACCCGGTCCCGGATAAGCGGAAGAAGACGAGACGAGACGTGTCACTTTACTCTCGCTCATACTTTGTTTTATATTGTGAGTGCATGTACTTGGTCTTCCAATATGGCGCCTAACAAAATCTCGCGGTGCGGTGACGTCATGCGGTAGCCCTCTATAGGGCACTGTATAGTGGAGACGCCATTTTGTAGTGCTGTCCGTGCTGAAAGAAATCAAATTAAAAGTTTCAAATTTGATTTAATAAAAGACAGCAGCAAAGAAGAAAGTATTCAGCCTTGATTTAAAAAGAACTGAAAGCTGCAGGTACTTCCATAGCTTGGCAGGCTGAGTGGTATGCTGGGGCACCTCTTGCCAGCAGACCAGGATATCCAGAGGGAACTTGTGCAGTTCAGTGTTGACCTGACCATCCCCAGCTTCAAGGAGGGAGAGAGCATCGTGAAGTGGTGGGGTCATGTCTTCGACAAACCAGACAAGTACCCCTCCCTGGGTGCACTGGTTAAGTGTTGCCTCTCCATCTTTCATGGACCTAGAGTCGAGTCCTCATTTAGTCTGATGAATGATGTAATTGATCAAAGGAGTGGCAACATGAATGTGGAAACATTTAATGCAATACAGACGGTCAAGTACACGCTGATGTCCAGGGGGAAGACGGCTATGCAGCTCTTGAGAAGGGAGGACGTGAAGTTTGGGGAAGTGGACAGAACATTGTGCAAGAACATTAACTCTGCAGCAGCCACATACAGTACAAACACCAGCAGAGGGTGAACAAGGAGGAAAAGCAGCAGAGCAAGTATGGCTCTCAAGCAACTTGCAGTGCTCAGCAGGCCAAGAAACCAACTGCTGAAGGAGAGAAGCGGGCAAGGCTGAAACATGTGGCAACTCGGCGAAAGCGGGCCATGGAGACACTGGTGGTCCAGGCAAATAAAAGGAAAAAATGATCACTATTCCTTGTGTTCCACTTTCTTCGTTCTATTATTCACATTTTTTTCCAGGGCATAATTTCACTATAACTACATGTATTTGTACTGTATGTCCTTGTGCAAATGTCAATACAGTATACTTAGTAAGAAGGCTATAATATTTATTCTGGGGGAGGACACCCCCCCAAAACAAAATAAAACAACACCAGAGGCCACGTCACCACTCGCGCACCCTTCTCACCTTTTTCACCCCTGACCCGTTTTCATGCCTGGTGTGAATGGTTGTCTGTGTCTATGTGTCAGCCCTGTGATGACCTGGCGACTTGTCCAGGGTGTACCCCGCCTTTCGCCCGTAGTCAGCTGGGATAGGCTCCAGCTTGCCTGCGACCCTGTAGAACAGGATAAAGCGGCTAGAGATAATGAGATGAGATGAGATGAGATAACCTGACGCTGACAAAAAGCTAGAAAATGATTAACTCTACACTTACAATATAAACTCACTCGGCCAGTGTATCTAATGAAGCAGCAGATGAGTGTACAATGTGTTCACAAACTCTGCCTTCTCTATAATTACTAGAGCCACACACACTGCCATATCAGTGTCAGTGCTGTGCTGAGAATGGTCCATCACCCAAATAATGGTGCTCAGTGGTCATCCTTTTATCAGTGATGAATACATTAAATGTTCCCGCCTCTCGATCACAGCATTTGTTGGTACTCATGTTCCATACTCCATACTCATGCTCCATCTGACTGGATGAAGTGTGATTCAGGAATATTATTCTGCAGGAGAGGATTTGCAAATGGTAGGCTGACGACTGTGCGACTCTCAAAATGAAATCTCGTCAGTAGGGGGCGATGCAGCCCCCTCAGCACCCCAACTCCCAGCACCCCTACTGTATGTATGAATGTATATGAAAGACTGTTTTAATATATTTATTATTAGCCTTAGATTATGTGGAGGGCCTGATATACAATACCCTGTGATTGAGCTGTTACTATAGAAATGAAAACATATCAAAGAAGTTTAAATGATAAACCTCTTATTTGATTTACTGTCAGAACTATCCAAAAAGTGCTTTTCTTTTCTTTTCTTTTCTTTTCTTTTCTTTTATTCACACTTAATAACTAATGGATTATTATTATTATTATTATTATTATTATTATTATTAACACCAGAATCAAGTGCTTTGCATAATGATAAACATATTGCAATCGCACCCCCCCCCCCCCCCCACACACACACACACACAATCCTCTCACCCTTTTTGCTTTCTCTCTCTTCTACAAGTTTTCACTGGCATAAGAAATGTTCTGTTGAATTAAATATCCTGTTCCCCTGAGAATTTACTGAAGTTCAGAGGAGGGTTTATTGAAGGGTGGCGTAATTCTTCACAAAGCTGTGAGTTATTTCACATAATTGCAGCAATTTTTTTTTTCAGAAATCTATTGCAGACTGTCATAATTAAATTACATTGTATTGCTTCTTCTAATTGCAGCACATTTTTTAAAAATAGCAATTTAGAAAATAAATAAATGTCAGCAAAACCACATTTTAGTTTGAAGGTTATATATTATTTTCTTGTGTAGTGGTGACTGAAATGAATCTCCTGAAGTTGAGAGATATGTAACACAATGTAAAAAAAAAATAGTTGTTGTTGTTGTTCCTGGGTAGTAAATGTTATTTCCTAATTTTATATACCACAAAAGTATAGAAAATTGCAATTATTATTATTATTGTTAGTATTATTATTATTATTATTATTGTTAGGGCGGCACAGTGGTGTAGTGGTTAGCGCTGTCGCCTCACAGCAAGAAGGTCCGGGTTTGAGCCCAGTGGCCGGCGAGGGCCTTTCTGTGCGGAGTTTGCATGTTCTCCCCGTGTCCGCATGGGTTTCCTCCGGGTGCTCCGGCTTCCCCCACAGTCCAAAGACATGCAGGTTAGGTTAACTGGTGACTCTGAATTGACCGTAGGTGTGAATGTGAGTGTGAATGGTTGTCTGTGTCTATGTGTCAGCCCTGTGATGACCTGGCGACTTGTCCAGGGTGTACCCCGCCTTTCGCCCGTAGTCAGCTGGGATAGGCTCCAGCTTGCCTGCAACCCTGTAGAAGGATAAAGCGGCTAGAGATAATGAGATGAGATGAGATGATTATTATTGTTGTTGTTGTTGATTTTGTGAGCAGGAACTTTGTATTTTTAAATTTACCTATTTTCATTTAGAAAATGGATGAATTTGCATCTTTTCATTCAGATAAAGTTCACAAAACCAGCTAAATTTTAAAATATTTTGCTTTCTTCTGACCTCAAAGAGGATTATAGCAGCATCAAGACATTGCTGGTTGCCTTGAAGTATAATGAGTGTAACTGAGAAATCATCAGAAAATTCAAAATGGTACCATCCCTGATGGGTTCCCAAGGAGATTTTACCAAGTTTCCCTGCTATCTTTTGTTAGTTTGATGGTGGAAAAAGTAGGCTTCAAAAATAGGCTACAGCAAACAACGGGAACCTGTAAGTACAGACAGTCGATCTATGAAGTGCAGAACTATTCCTGTTGTAAAATCTGTTGTAAAGGTTGGGAGAGAGGACGTGTAATTAAGGAGTAGAGAATGCTCACACCAGGTAATGAGTAATAAATAAATGAATAAATAAATAAATAAAAAAAGATTTTGAAAATAAAAAATTTCATGTGTACAATAGAGCACCATTCAAAGATGAAGAAAAAGGAGAAAAAAATGTTCCCTTTTTCCAGTGTCTGAATTTTTGGGCCTAGTTTCAGGTCTTTTGTGTGATTTTTGAAATTGAGCTGAAACCCTGTGTATGTTCAGACAGAGTTTCAATATCATAACACATAACATTTAAATCTTTTCTGAACATGCATAACAAATATTTAAATCAACTTAATTTTCATGTTTTCAGAATACAGGGAAAATGCAAACAATTAAATCCTTGTGAGACAACATACAAAACAACTGAAGAAGGCAGTTACACATAATATTATGTGGGGGAAAGGATAATTTTGAAATTGCACATAATATGAATAGTGCAAATTATTATATGGACATGAGGGTTTTACTGGGAAATACGCCACTCATATTTTCATAGGAGCTACATCCAGGACATGGAGAACCAAAACCGTGACATAAATCTCTTTATGACACTCATCAGATCAGAATCAGAATCACTTTATTAATCCCCGGAGGGAAATTCAAATTTGCTGCCAAACTCCTGAATCAGAGAAGAAGTAAACATGTCTAAAATAGAAGATAAAATCGTCTGAAAAAAGAATAAAAATAAATTTAAATAAGTTCAATCAACTTCAAGAAAGAGCAAAATGAAGTGATTCTATATACAATGATTCCTATATACATATATTGCACCTGAGTTAAGAATACAGTATACATGGTAAGACAGTGTACCACAGTTATACAGTGGCATTGTACAGCTTGACTGCAACTGGTAAGCATTATTTCCTGTGTCTCTCAGTTGTGCAGCGTGGAAGAATCAGCCGTTTACTGAACATGCTCCTGTGGCTGATCAGCTCCTCATGTAGAGGGTGGGAAGGACAGTCTAAGAGTGTCTTTATATTGGACAGTGTCCTCTTCTCCAACACCACTGTCAGAGAGTCCAGTTCCACACCTACAACATGGCCGGCCTTCCTGATGATCTTATTGAGTCTGTTACTGTCCTTCATCCTTAAGCCGCTGCCCCAGAAGACGACAGCGTACAGGATGGCACTGGCCACCACACACTCATAGAACATCTGCAGCATCATTCGGCAGATGTTGAAGGACCTCAGCCGTTTCAGAAATTAGAGACGGCTCTAGCCCTTTTTGTATACTGTGTCCACATTTTTGGACCAGTCCAGTTTATTATCCAAGTACACCCCCAGGTACTTATATTCCTCCACCACGTCCACACTGACCCCTTGGATGTTAACAGGGTTCACCAGAGCCCTGATTCTCTTCGGATCAACCACCAGTTCTTTTGCCTTTGTCACGTTGAGCTGTAGGTGGTTCTTCCTGCTCCACGTGACAAAGTTGTCCACCACCGTCCTGTACTCGCTCTGATCACCACCAGTAATATGTCCAACCAATGCAGAGTCATCAGAAAATTTCTGGAGGTGGCAGGTCTCCATGCAGTAGTTGAAATCAGTGGTGTAGAGAGTGAAAAGGAAAGGAGAAAGGACAGTCCCTTGCGGAGCCCTGGTGTTGCTGATCAGTCTGTCCGACACAGAACACTGCAAGTGCACGTACTGTGGTCTGCCAGTCAAATAATCCACAATCCAGGACACCAGTGGGGCATCCACCTGCATCGCTGTCAACTTCTCATCCAGCAGAGCCGGCCAGATGGTGTCAAAAGCACTGGAGAAATAAAAAAACATGATCCTCACAGTGCTGGCTGGCTTATCCAGGTGCCCATAGACTTTGTTGAGCAGGTAGATGATTGCGTCATCTACTCCAAGACGGGGCTGGTAGGTGAACTGAAGGGGGTCAAGAAGTGGTTGGACCATAGGCCGGATCTGCTCCAAGATGAGTCTCTCTAGGGTCTTCATGATGTGTGACGTCAATGCCACGGGCCTGTAGTCTTTGAGGTCACTGGGACGCAGCTTCTTCAGTACAAGGACGAGGCATGACGTCTTCCACAGC
This sequence comes from Neoarius graeffei, assembly GCF_027579695.1. Classification (NCBI taxonomy): domain Eukaryota; kingdom Metazoa; phylum Chordata; class Actinopteri; order Siluriformes; family Ariidae; genus Neoarius; species Neoarius graeffei. Next base: position 51,579,041 of record NC_083571.1, on the reverse strand, counting down.
ACGGGGACCCTCTGAAGACCCAGGCTCATGTTGAAGACATGCTGAAGTACACCACTTAGCTGGAGGGCACAGGTCTTCAGGGCCCTGGGGCTAACACCATCCGGGCCTGCTGATTTTCCTGCATGGAGTCTTTTCAGCTGTCTTCTCACTTGTGCCTCGCTGATGATCGGTGTGGAGGTGATGGGTGGGGGAGGGATGAAAGTGTTTCTTGGAGGGTATGCTCAGCCAGGGGGTCTGTTGAGGAGGTGTGAGTGAGGTCCTGAAATGGGGATGAGGTTGGGCAAAAAGAGGCGGGGGAGGGGAGAGAATGTGAAGTGTGTGGTTGTAGCCATCCCACAGAGTGGTGGTGGTGGTGGGTTGGGGTCACACCATTGAATCTGTTGAAGTAAAGATTCAGATCATTCGCCCTTTCCACATTGCCATCTATTGCCTTCACTGTTGGTTGGCTTGTAACCAGTGATGGTCTTCATTCCACTCCACACCTCTCTCATGTTGTTCTGTTGGAGTTTCCACTCCAACTTCCTCCTGTACTTTTCCTTGGCCTCCCTGATCGTTGCTCTCAGTTCACGCTGTACTCCTTGCACCGCCCCCTTGTTGCCAGCTCTGAAAGCCCTCTTCTCATTTAAGAGGGCTTTGATGGCCTTCGTTACCTACGGCTTGTTGTTGGGGTAACAGCTGACAGTCCTAGCTGGGACAATGGTGTCCACACAGAAGTTGATGTATCACGTGATGCACTCTGTGAGCCCATCAATGTCATCTCCGTGGGGCTCACACAGTGTCTGCCAGTCCATCACCTCAAAGCATCCCTGCAGTGTCTCGTTGGCCTCATCTGTCCATCTCCTCACTATCTTTGATGTAGTGGGCAGTCTCTTCACCAGGGGCACATAGCAGGGGGAGAGAGTAAATCAGGTTGTGGTCTGACCTGCCCAGTGGGAGGAGGGGGGAAGAGCTGTAAGCCTATTTAACATTAGCATACAGCAGGTCTATTGTTCTTCCCTCTCTGATAGGACAGTTCACAAACTGGGTGAAAATGGAAAGTGTTTTGTCCAAATTAACATGATTAAAGTCACCCAAGATAGCAATGAATGCACTCGGGTGTTGAGTCTGTAGCCGGGCTATTGCAGAGTGAATAGTGTCACAAGCAGTGTTCGGGTTTGCAGAGGGGAGAACATAAAGAGTCACCATGACAGTGGCGGCTGGTAGTCTTTCAAACAGGGGAGGCTGGTCGGTTATGATATTTCCAGATTTTAAATGAAAAAACATCAATTTTGCCCATACTCTTGCCTCTGATCTGGCTGATTGTTGGCAGGGTCACAAACTGTGAAATAACAGGTTCTTTTGGCCCATTAGCCTACTGTCCAATATACATGATGGTGGTGTTGGGGGGGGGGGGGTATATTTTAACATTTTATATTTTAAAATTGTGGCATGTTGTTTAAAAATTGATCATTATTGAAAGCAGCTCTTTGTCAGGAACCTCAGCAGTAACAGCAGAGTGCTCTGGAATAGGCACAAGCACTGACCTTGGGGAGCCAAACATAGAGCTGGGTGCCACACATTTCATTCAATGACACTTTCCCTATATTTTACTTATTTTGACTGAGAAATGTTTTATTGACAATTTTGATAACCCTTCACTTTTATTCCAGGTCTGTAGTGTGAAATGTTCTCGGCTGTGTTTTTGTTTAAAAATGTTTTCCAAATTGTAGCTGTGTTTAATTCATATCCAGAGAAATATATATTCCAATATAATATACTCAGCATAAACATTTTAAATAGATTCTATATTTTTGGTCCATCCATGACATATTACTAAAGTAGCCTATTTACTGTTGTTGATGTGGGTCACTTGCTGTTAGCCAATTCACTTTCTCGTACCAGGAGAGCTGAAAGGAACGAGTATTATTCCCTACCTTTTTCACCAAGTCAATTTGAGGCGTTGGTCTACCCTGCTCTTTAATTTAAATTTTTTCCTCGAAAGGAAGACTGGCAAATGGCTTCGCCAAAATTAAATCAGCAATGCTTGGCATCCGTGCGCAGCTTTCTTGCTAGCTGACTAGCCCCCTCAAGTTCAAGTTCAGTCACTCAAATAAACGAAATTTCTGGAATTAAGATAGCAAACTTGACAACACTATATTTACACTTTATTTACAATGAAAATATATACAAACTAAAAAAGCTGGTAGAAACCGTATGTAATGAATGAAATTGAAATGTAAGCTGATCTCTTACAACATACCACACCACTTGCGAATCCGCATTGGACTGAACTGAAATTCACCGCTGCCTGTCTATAGTTGAAACGAGCTGTCAATCAAAGAAAATATCCGGCCGCTTTCACCAATCACCAGTCTCCTCGCGGAAAGCTTTGCCATGTCCCTCCCATGTGAGGCTCGGAGTCCGTAGGCGGGCATTTTCGCAGTATTTGTCCAATAACCATCTTGCATTTTGTGATTGACAAGCGCATACCGTAGCTCCCAAATGCCATTGAAGTCCACTGAGGCTGGGCTGCATCGCACTGTCACGAGGGGGAAAAACTCACGCACACATTAGACGAACTGGGGAAAGTTATAATGGAATGATTTCACACTGTAGTTGGGTTGAGCACATATATTTCTATGATTCTGGATCTGAAATAGCAATGTTATAAGGTCAGCTATAACATAATCCTAGCGCAATTCATCCTACATGATGTTCGTCATTTTTAGAGGAGGCTGAGCCTCCCTCGTTGTCTTAGAGCAATCGCCCGTGCACCATGATAACATTAGAAAACTCCCTGGGCAGATAATATGGACGAAGTCCGACAGCACACAGTTCAACATCCGGGCTGCAGATGCGCTCTTTCATGGTGATGTGAGCTGGGTTACACCACCGGTTGTTCACAAGAACGGCAAGCCCTCCCCCTTTGCGCTTACTGCTCCTGGCGCAGTCTCTGTCCACACACACCGTGTGAAAGCCCTTAACTGTAGGGTTGTCGTCAGGAACATCCCGGTGCAGCCATGTCTCCACGAAGCACATTAAACTACACTCCCGATACTCCGTCTGACTCTGGGCCAGTGCCGTCAGCTCGTCCACTTTATTCCCGAGGGACCTCACGTTCCCCATGATGATAGAGGGGAGACACGGCTTATAAGATTTTTCAATAAGCATCCGTTGTCTCAAAGCCACCCTCTTCCTCTGTAACTTCTTGTTTCCCCTGCATCCTCCGTGTGTTTTCCGCCAAATTACCGCAGGGATCTCCTCCGGTCTTGTCGCTAGAGCGGCCGGCTTCAGTTTGATCAGCTGATCCCTGGTGTAAACAATGCGGGCAGCGTGGAGTTGTTGCGTCGCTGAAAAAAAGTTTTGCAACTGTGAGCAAAAACACCAAAACTCTTGCAACCCTCATAATGGCTCGATTACAGTGTTATGGTAACGAAGAAAAATAGCAAAAAAAAAAGCAAAGATAAGACAAGTAGGAAAAATAGAGAAAAAGGATCAGGAGCGTTCGTCGCAGGCTGCATGCGAGCTGGCGCATGCACACTAATGAGTATATCGACAAATTGTTTTAATAAGTTTGCATAGTTTTTGTTTGTGAATGTGTCTATATCATAAAAAGAAAATCACACATTGTCTTGAAGATATGAAGTTTATCTTCTCATGTTGAAAAACTTGCATTTTTCACATGAAATACATTGCTGACCTGAGTGAGATATTTTCTGATATTTCACTCCGATGATGTGTTTTCCTGCTGAATTGATGTGCGTTGTCAAAATGGTGAACCGGTTCAAATTTTAAATTCCTTAGATTTACTTGCGGGTTATTTATTTATTTATTGTGGAGGTGTCTATATAATATAAAGAACATTATATGGTGGGGGGGAAGATATGAAGTTTATCTTCTCGTGTTGAAAAATGTGTCACTTGTTTGCTCCAATCACTCATGATTCATACATTCACCACTCAAAGATAAACTTCATATCTTCACTCAACCGTGTAATATCCTCTATATAATTATTAGCATGGTATGAAAAACACAATATCGCGCATATTAAAGCATGTGGTATACATTACAGACCAGTGTAAATAGATTATTATTATTTTGCAATTTTTGTATTGTTATATTGTTAATCTGGGGGTCAGCATAGTGGTGTAGTGATTAGCACTGTTGCCTCACGTCAAGAAGGTTCTGGGTTCGAGCCCAGTGGCTGATGGGGGCCTTTCTGTGTGGAGTTTGCATGTTCTCCCCCACAATCCAAAGACATACGGTTAGGTTAATGTGGGGCAGTGACGGCCTGACATTGGGCTGAAGTGCCTTTTAGCAAGACACCAAATCCACAGCTGCTCCGTAGTTGTGGGTTCGGTGCCTTGAATTTCTTTCTCACTGTCTATCACCTTATATACCACTTTGTATACCACATTGATTATTTTTTCCTCCTTTTATATATATATATATATATATATATAATTTTTTTAATTTTTTTTCAGCAATTAAAGTACATTTTATATTTTTTTACAACCACTTCTGTGATATTATTGCTATTGCAGCTCGTGTTATAATCATGTTTAAAACTAGTGGGACTTATTATTATTATTATTATTATTATTATTATTATTATTATTATTATTATTATTCAGGTAATGGTTAATTTATGTGATTGAGTCATGTACCCAAAAACTAAATAAACAAATGTCCCAAAAGCAGAGGTTGAGTTCATCTCCAAATTGTCTAGGTATAAATATGTGTTTTTATATCAGTACTGCAAAACTGCATAGGGGGGAAAAAAATTTGAGAGCTAAATCATGCACTGGTACTAAAGGGGGAAAAAACTTTTGTGAGAAGGGAAATGTGAGGCCTGTGCGTGCATAACATCACTGCCAGCATTTTAACCGCAGACACGATAACACAGACAAGAGAGAAGATACAGATAAGATATTTTAGCACACTGAGCAAATTCACACACACACACACGCACGCTTAAACCCCAGCACAAACTGAAACCCGATGCGTACTATCTGAAATAAGCTAACTTTCACATTCAGTAACTTACTTTTTAAACACCTGCATTATTCTGCCATTAACATTGGTTCAGTTTACTTTCTTAAATTGTTTCAAACTGGTTTATGTATTTCAATGTATATGGGTGCAGAGGAAATAATAATAATAATAATAATAATTATTATTATTATTATGCCCACCTTGGGCTACCACCTTTTCGTGGTGGTGGGTCTTGCGTGCCTCGACGATCGTGAGAGCTGTGCTGGTGGGAGCAAATGCTCCTGGTAGGGCCACCCAAGCCAGACAGGTCGAAGGTGAGAGGCCAGACACAGAGTAGTTCAATAGCCTGTGGCTGAGAAATACCGGGTTGGCGCCCAGTGGGGCATAGTCATGTCTTATGGGTAGGAGGGACCTTTTAATCTTGGTTGATATCCTTCCTAGAGATGGTGTCTCAATAAAAATACCTTAAAATTCACTTCAGTTATGAGTGAAATGTCTGTTACAAATAATGTAAATAACAGTGTGAACGGGGCTGGAACCAGTGGTGAAGGTCCCTCGCCCGGTAGGTGTCTCACTGACCCACAGGGTGGGCCCAACCATCATCAAGTAACTGCGATGAGAAAAAAGGGGACCAAGAAGATGAATATGGTTGTTATGGAGTGTTATTTTCGGAGTAACTCAGTTGATGAAAATGATATCCCTCTAAGAGGATACAGACAGAGATTACTCAGAGAGTGGAATATGAGAGGGCTATTCCCAACAACCGAGTAGCGCCTCTGTGATCAGGCAATAAGGAAAAAATGGATGGTTGACAAAACTGGAATTGGAAGGGATAAAAAGGAAAATACAGGTTGATAACGGTAACAAGGAAAATTCGGATGAAGAAATTCATGAAAATGAAGGAGTTGAAAGGAGCCGCGGTGAGCCTATAGAAAATAAAGAAAGAGAGATTGGCATTGCGAATCAACATGGACAAATTAAGCATGGAGGATCAAAGCACTGTTCGAGAAACGTTGGAAATACTTCGGTTGAGGGAATTCACAGATTACAAAGATTTTTAAAAAGTGGATAGTAGAAGGCTAAAGAGTATAACAGGCAATGCTAATAGGTTGCTCCTCTACATAGAAGTACAAGCTATCATGGAAATACAATAAAATATTGGCTAATTTATGTGTTTATACGGTGGATATTAAAAAAAAGTGTACACACCCCGCTAAAATGATAGGTTTTTCTGATGTAAAAAAAAAAGAGACCATGATAAATAATTTCAAAACTTTCCCCACCTTTAATGTGACCTATAACCTGTACAATTCAATTGAAAAACAAAGAAATCTGTTACAGGGAAAATCATAAAATAGAAAAAAAACTTACAAATCGTACCAAAATCCAACTGAAAATCTGTGGGGTAACCTGAAGAGGGCTGTGCACAAGAGATGCCCTCGCAATCTGACAGATTTGGAGCACTTTTGCAAGGAAGAGTGGGCAAATATTGTGGCAGGCTGATAGACTCCGACCCAAAAAGACTGAATACTGTAATTAAATCAAAAGGTGCTTCAACAAAGTATTAGTTTAAGGGTGTGCACACTTATGCAACCAGCTTATTGTACTTTTTTTTTCTTTTTTATGCTTTCCCCCGAACAGATTTGTTTGTTTTTCCATTGAATTGTACAGGTTATAGATCACATTAAAGGTGGGAAAAGTTTTGAAATTATTTATCATGGTCTCATTTTTTTACTTTACATCCAAAAAACTTATCATTTTAATGGGGAGTGTATACTTTTTTTATATCCATTGTATATATTTATACAAAAACTAAATAAACAAATATCCCAGAAGCAGAGCTTGATTTCATCTCAAAATTCTCAATGTATATATATTTTTTATTTTTTTAAATATTAGTATTGCAGAACTGCATGAAAAAAGCTTTGAACACCAAATTACACACTGGAACTAATGCGGGGGGGGGGGGGGGGGGGGGGGGGGGCGGGGATCTTATGGTAACAGGGAAGGCTGAAGCCTGTGTGTGTTCAACATCACTGCCAGCATTTTAACCACAGGCACAATAAGACAGGCAAGAGAGAAGATACAGATAAGATATTTTAGCACACTGTGCAAATTCATAACACACACACACACACACACACACACACACACACACACACACACACACATAAACCCCAGTACAAACTGAAAACCTATCTACACTATCTGAAATGAGATTTCAGACACTGAATTTTTACATTCAGTAACATTTTAAACACCCGTATTATTCTGCTTTTCACACTGGTTAAATTTACATTCTTAGTGTTTACAATTGGATTATGTATTTCAAAACACCCATAGTAAAGGCAAAAATCTATACTGATGCAGTTGAAATAATAATAATAATAATAATAATAATAATTTTCTTCCCCATTTATTTTATGTAATTTTATTTTCTATTATTTACTGTTTTGCTTTTACTTCTGTAAAGCACATTGTACTGCCACTGTGTATGAAATGTGCTATATAAATAAACTTGCCTTGCCTAATAATAATAATAATAATAATAATAATAATAATAATAATACATGTTCAGTTGCTACTTCATATTTATTGATAAATATGAAGTTATTTTATTATTAATATTTTATTATGTCAGCAATTTCTAATGGCAATATATACAGTTTATTTTGATGATTCAGTTTGTCAATAACAAGTAAAAATATGTCACAAAGGAGTCAGAAGTGACAGGACGCAACCAAAATTCTGATCATATTCTACAATGGGTCAGAGAACATGAAGACACACATCAAACCACAATGAAACACAATTAAGAGTATTAAGCAAGAAGAAACTCTTAAAGCAGATATGCAGAACCTTTATTTTTAAATACATTTCTGAGTGGATAGTATCTCCACCCTTGACTCTTGTATGCTGCATAAATGATAATTAAAAAATATATATTTCTGAGTTAAAATTGACCCCAAAGTTGGCATTCGAGCTGCCCCGCTGAGCCAGCCAGCCCTGAGTGCGTGACGTCACAGCAGGAACTGGTTTTAAGGGTGAGTCCTTTTTCAGCTATAGACCAAAGTCATATAAATAAAAATTTATGGTGAAAGTAAGAAATACTGTTACCGACTTGCTCAACTAAGACTGATTGGACTTCATTGATTGTGGGTTGATGCTCATTAAAACAGGATAGGTGTTATAACCTATGCAACATACATGTACAAGCATGCATTTTCACTAATAAAACATAAAAGGCTAATTAAATAATCAGATGAACTGAGACAATCACATTCTGAAGCAAATTAAATAATCTTATACCGGTAACTTAAACACACAATACAAGTTACATGTATTCATGGAAACAACGGGTTGTTTTTGATTTTTTTTTTTTAATCCAAATGAGAGCTGGGTGGCACGGTGGTGTAGTGGTTAGCGCTGTCGCCTCACAGCAAGAAGGTCTGGGTTCGAGCCCCGTGGCCAGCGAAGGGCTTTCTGTGCGGAGTTTGCATGTTCTCCCCGTGTCGGTGTGGGTTTCCTCCGGGTGCTCCGGTTTCCCCCAAAGACATGCAGGTTAGGTTAACTGGTGACTCTAAATTGACTGTGTGAATGGTTGTCTATGCATCAGCCCTGTGATGACCTGGTGACTTGTCCAGGGTGTACCCTGCCTTTTGCCCGTAGTCAGCTGGGATAGGCTCCAGCTTGCCTGTGACCCTGTAGAACAGGATAAAGTGGCTAGAGATGATGAGATGAAATGAGAGTCGGAGCTTACCCGTCTGCATTCTTGCTTCTTCACGGCCGATATTGTGACTGACTGTTTTGAAAGAATATGACTTTCAGTTGTTCATTCAGTTCTCCATTCATTCGCTTCTTCCACGTAAGGGAGAGATGGCAGTATCCAGTTTAGAAATAAGATGGCTGGTCCACTCATTCTCTATTTTGTCCATATGGGGTACTTCGCCATTACTGCTTGGCTCAGGCAATTACTAAAACCCGGGACAGAACGCGACATCACCGGTTTGAGCAACAACCGCAGGGAGGTCACTGACTGAGCGATATGTCGCGTCCCGTTCCATCCCAGGTTTTGCCAATAACCCTCAGCTCACTCCGGGAGTACCAGTGCAACTGAACTTTTCTTGAAGAAAAAATAAAAATAAATAAATACTTTCCTTTTTTTGTAGTTTTCTTTAATTATTGGTACTGCACCCTCTTTCAATATGGGCTTAAAGTCAATGCTTCTCCACAGATCAGAGGTCTCATACGAGTCTTCAGTAAAATGTGCAGAGCAGACAAGAGACCACTTCATAGGAACCCTATGTGCCCGTTAACTTTTCTCAAAACGTGTCCAGATCTTTGCAGTTTAAACATTCTTTGACCATGAATGCAACGTAAATCCACCTTCTGTCATGTTGCTGGCAGGTGCAGCAACACATCTACGTGGCATGGCGATAAATTAGCTCAAAATGGAGGATCGGAGTTGCAGTCAGCTCTGCATTTTAGTATAGCGGAAATGGCGATGAGACCGATAGACTTCCTGCTGTGACGTTACGGATGTCAACGCCATTCAATCAGACCGCTACCTATATGAATCACTTTAATTGTAAAAATTACTATATTAGATTTATTGTTATCGCATAAAACTATTCCTGTGCCATTCTTGAGGTCTCAAGGCATTTATAAACGAAAATGAGGCCATGGCTCTGCGTATATGCTTTAAACCAGGGCTTTTCAAAGTGTGGGGTGCGTCTCCCCTGGGGGCGCCAGAGTTCTTCAGGGGGGGCGCAACGTGAGGAAACATAAACCAGAATAAGTTACTATTGCGGACATTTAGCGAACTTCAGCTAGTCTTTGCCAGAGACAAAATGGATCGATTTTTTACATGGATCGATTTTAGTAAAGCGACAGTGAGTGAGGAGACAGAGTCTGGGCCAAGCAAAAAACAGACCCTCCAGGATTTCGCGATGTTGCGATTTGCAACTTCAATGCAAATTCAACCAATCCCCGCAAATTCAGGGCGGTGTTGCAATAATATCCAATCACCGCAACCTTCCTGCAAATTTGACCAATCGTTGGCGTCGTCTTGAGGTGACGTTGACAAACTACCTTCCGCCTTACTTCCGTGTATACGTTCAAGAGAAGCAGCATGTGCGCAGTGTTGCCAGATTGGGCGGTTTTAAGTGCCTTTTGGCGGGTTTTGAACATATTTTGGACTAGAAAACGTCAGCAGTATCTGGCAACACTGTATGTGCGAGACAATGTTTATATAGGCTTAAATTCAGTTACTGAAAGTGTGTTATGTTTACAGTGAAGGACTGTGTGCACTTTACATTATTTTTTTTACTTAATACAAGAAATTAATGGATGCCAACATTTTTGCCAAAATGGTATTTTATTTTCCATTGTTTAGGCAGCTTCAGAATCATACTGTGAGATTCTGTTCAAATTGTTTCTTTTCTTCTATGAAGCCTGAGCCATTTATTTTATTAGTTTATAATTATTGTTTAATTTAGTCTTCAGGAGAGACTGCCTGCACACAGTACTAGTATTAATAGTTTTTTTTTCTTACATGAAAGCTGAGGCATTTATATTATATTTTAAGGTAACTTCATGTTGTGCTGTGAGGTTCTATGCTCTTTAACTTTTGAACCAACAGGTGCATTTGGATAAGTAAAGCCTATTTTTCTGCATTTTTGTAGTCCGGGTAATCTTTTATATTGGTAAACTTGTTTATAGGACCATTTCTCGGTGTCTTTGTTTTTTTAATCAATAGTTTTTCGGTAATAACTTAATATTTAACATATCACTCAATTTTAATCACAAAAAGAGAAAATCACAACAATTCCTCGCAACTTTCACTTCCCCCTGCAATGTAATCGCAACAAAAACCTAAAAACCACCGCAACTTTCATCGCAATTTTTTGGAAAACCCCCACAACATCAGACATTTTAGCCCACAACAATCACAAAAAAGGCCTGCGGAATCCTGGGGGGGGACTGAAAAAAGAAGGAAGTATGACCACGATTATTTAAAGTTTGGATTTTCATGGACTGGATCTGAAGATGCTCCACTGCCACAGTGTGTTGTCTGCCAAGAGGTGCTAGCTAACGATGCTATGAGATGTTTAAAATGTGTAAAACAAGATGTTTTAAAAAGAAAAGCACAGATGTTTAAAATGTCTCGTCTCGTCTCGTCTCGTCTTCTTCCGCTTATCCGGGACCGGATCGCGGAGGCAGCAGTCTAAGCATGGAAGCCCAAACTTCCCTTTCCCCAGACACCTCGGCCAGCTCCTTGGGAAGAACACCGAGGTGTTCCCAGGCCAGCCGAGAGACATAGTCCCTCCAGCGTGTCCTGGGTCTTCCCCGGGGCCTCCTCCCAGGGGGACATGCCTGGAACACCTTCCCAGGGAGGCGTCCAGGAGGCATCCGAAAAAGATGCCCGAGCCACCTCAGCTGATTCCTCTTGATGTGGAGGAGCAGCGGCTCTACTCCAAGCTCCTCCCGAGTGACTGTGCTTCTCACCCTATCTCTAAGGGAGCACCCAGCCACCCTGCGAAGGAAGCTCATTTCGGCCGCTTGTATCCGCGATCTTGTTCTTTCTGTCATTACCCAAAGCTCATGACCATAGGTGAGAGTCGGAACGTAGATCGACTGGTAAATTGAGAGCTTCGCCTTTTGGCTCAGCTCCTTCTTCACCACGACGGACCAGTAAAGCGACCGCATCACTGGGGAGGCTGCACCGATCCGCCTGTTGATCTCATGCTCCATCCTTCTCTCACTCGTGAACAAGATCCTGAGATACTTAAACTCCTACACTTGAGGCAGGACTTCTCCACCAACCTGGAGAGTGCAAGCCACCCTTTTCCGGGCAAGAACCATGGCCTCGGACTTGGAGGTGCTGATTCTCATCCCAGCCGCTTCACACTCGACTGCAAACCGCCCCAGTGCATGCTGAAGGTCCTGGTTTGAAGAAGCCAACAGGACAACATCATCCGCAAAAAGCAGAGATGAAATCCTGTGGTTCCCAAACAGGATTCCTTCCGGCCCCTGGCTGCACCTAGAAATTCTGTCCATAAAAATTATGAACAGAACCGGTGACAAAGGGCAGCCCTGCTGGAGTCCAACATGCACTGGGAACAGGTCTGACTTACTGCCGGCAATGCGAACCAGACTCCTGCTCCCATTCGTACAGGGACCGGACAGCCCTTAGCAAAGAGCCCCGAACCCCATACTCCCGAAGCACCCCCCACAGAATACCACGGGGGACACGGTCGAATGCCTTCTCCAGATCCACAAAGCACATGTGGACTGGTTGGGCAAACTCCCATGAACCCTCGAGCACCCTATGAAGGATATAGAGCTGGTCCAGTGTTCCGCGACCAGGACGAAAACCGCATTGCTCCTGCTGGATCCGAGGTTCGACTGTTGGTCGAATTCTCCTCTCCAGTACCCTGGAGTAAACTTTCCCTGGGAGGCTGAGAAGTGTGATTCCCCTATAATTGGAGCACACTCTCCGGTCCCCTTTCTTAAAAAGAGGGACCACCACCCCAGTCTGCCACTCCAGAGGCACTGTCCCCAACCGCCACGCGATGTTGCAGAGGCGTGTCAACCAAGACAGCCCCACAACATCCAGAGACTTGAGATACTCAGGGCGGATCTCATCCACCCCCGGTGCCTTGCCACCGAGGAGCTTGCAAACCACCTCAGTGACTTCGGCTTGGGTAATGGACGAGTCCACCTCTGAGTCATCAGCCTCAGTCTCCTCAGTGGAAGACATGACGGTGGGATTGAGGAGATCCTTAAAGTATTCCTTCCACCGCCTGACAATGTCCCCAGTTGAGGTCAACAGCTCCCCACCCGCACTGTAAACAGTGTTGGCAGAGTACTGCTTCTCCCTCCTGAGGCGCCGGACGGTTTGCCAGAATTTCTTTGAGGCCGACCAATAGTCCTTCTCCATGGCCTCCCCAAACTCCTCCCAGTTCTGAGTTTTTGCCTCCGCAACTGCCCGAGCTGCAGCACGCCTGGCCTACCAATACCTGTCAGCTGCCTCAGGAGTCCCGGAGGTCAACATGGCCCGATAGGACTCCTTCTTCAGCTTGACGGCATCCCTTACTTCCGGTGTCCACCACCGGGTTCGGGGATTGCCGCCACAACAAGCACCGGAGACCTTGCGGCCACAGCTCCGAACAGCTGCGTCCACAATGGAGGTAGAGAACATGGTCCACTCAGACCCAATGTCCCCCACCTCCCTCGGAAGCTGGGAAAAGCTCTCCCGGAGGAGGGAGTTAAAGACCTCCCCGACAGAGTGCTTGGCCAGACGTTCCCAGCAGACCCTCACCATACGTTTGGGTCTGCCAGGTCTGTCCAGCTTCCTCCTCCACCAGCGGATCCAACTCACCACCAGGTGGTGATCAGTTGACAGCTCAGCCCCTCTCTTCACCCGAGTGTCCAAGACATAGGGCCGGAGATCAAATGAAACGACTACAAAGTCGATCATCGACCTCCGACCTAAGGTGTCCTGGTGCCACGTGCACTTATGGACAACCCTATGCTCGAACATGGTGTTCGTTATGGACAAACCGTGACTAGCACAGAAGTCCAATAACAAAACACCACTCGGGTTCAGATCGGGGAGGCCGTTCCTCCCAACCATGCCCCTCCAGGTGTCACTGTCGTCGCCCACGTGAGCATTGAAGTCCCCCAGTAGCACAACGGAGTCCCCAGTCTGAGCACCCCTCAGTACCTCTCCCAGGGACTCCAAGAAGGCCGGATACTCTATACTGCTATTTGGCCCGTAGGCACAAACAACAGCAAGAGCCCTCTCCCCAATCCGAAGGCGCAGAGAGGCGACCCTCTCGTTCACTGGGGTAAACTCCAACACATGGTGGCTGAGCTGGGGAGCTATAAGCAAGCCCACACCAGCCCGCCGCCGCTCACCACGGGCGACTCCAGAGAAGTGGAAAGTCCAGCCCCTCTCGAGGAGCTGGGTTCCAGAGCCCAAGCTGTGCATGGAGGTGAGCCCGACTATCTCTAGCCGGTACCTCTCAACCTCCCGCACAAGCTCAGGCTCTTTCCCCCCCAGCGAAGTGACATTCCATGTCCCAACAGCCAGCCGCTGTGTCCGGGGATCAGGTCGTCAAGGCCCCTGCCTTCGACTGCCACCCAATCCACACTGCACCAATCCCCTACTGCTACCTCTGTGGGTGGTGAACCCACAGGAGGTCGGGCCCACGTCACCTCTTCGGGCTGAGCCCGGCCGGGCCCCATGGGCAAAGGCCCGGCCACCAAGCGCTCGCATACGAGCCCCAACCCCGGGCCTGGCTCCAGGGTGGGGCCCCGGCTGCGTTATACCGGGCGACGTCACGGTCCTTGCTTTTTTCTCCATAGGGGTTTTTGGTGAACTGCTCTTGGTCTGGCCTGTCACCTAGGACCTGTCTGCCTTGGGAAACCCTGACAGGGGCATAATGCCCCCGACAACATAGCTCCTAGGATCATTCAAGCACACAAACCCCTCCACCACAATAAGGTGGCAGTTCTAGGAGGGGTGTTTAAAATGTGTAAAAGAAAAAAATAAAAATGTGTACAACAACCATTTTTTTAAAATACGAATGGAACATTAAGTATAGCAACAACAAAAATTGTGAGGGTGGGCGCTGTTGTTTATTTGCTCTCTGAGGGGGGACTGACTTTCCCACACTTTGAAAACCCCTGCTTTAAACAACAGGAACCAAAGTATCCTGTCAAGGTAAAAATCAAAACCTGTAAACATGGAAGGGTAATGCAATAACAAACCAAAATCACAACACCAAAGATGACATACTGTTATCCAATGAGAACAACCTCAAAAACAAACAAACAATAAAATAACCCAGAGTCCTTAAGCAAAGCAAATAATTTATTGTGTGTGTCCCTGAAGATGAGAACAAACAGAAGGGATGTTGAAATCAATCTCATATTCACTAAATAGTCCAATATTAATGGAAAGCCAGTAAGTAAATAGTCAACAAAAATAACGTATGTATAAAATGATCAGAATAAAGATGGTAACCCTGAGCACTAGCTTCCTGTTTGTGGCCTTTACAATGTCAGGAGGGGATTTGCAAATCAATAAGCTTGTGATTACGCATAAAAATGCAGGCATCAGACAAAAACCCATATTTATTACTGGAAAAAACAACAACAACTGTTTTCAGAGATGAACTGGCACCCGATTGTTACCAGCCAGACAACGATGCAGAGGGGAATCGAGTAGGTTCATGAGAAAATAACAGCAAGTGATGGATATTTTTGAGTAAAGATTTCAGTGACATTAAGGTCAGGACTCTGTTGGGGCCAATTCATGTGTGAAAATGATTCCTCATGCTTCCTGAACCACTCTTTCACAATTTGAGCCCGAGTCATCAGAGAAGAAAAAAATCCATTGATGGGATAACCTGGTTATTTAGAACATTCAGATCATCAGCTAACTTCATTTTATTGCCACATAGCATTCCTGAGCTTCGACCTGACCAACTGAAGCAACCCCAGATCATAACACTGCCTCCAGAGGCTTGTACAGTGGCCAATATGCATGATGGGTGCATCACTTCATGTGTTTCCCTTCTTACTCTGGAACTGCGTAAATCTGGACTCATCAGGCCACATGACCTTTTAACATTGCTCCAGACTCCAATCTCTATCCTTCCTAGCAAATTGTAGCCTTCTCTTCTGATTAGACTCATTAACAAGTGGTTTTCTTATGGCCACACAGCTGTTTAGTCCCAATCCCCTGAGTTCTTGTTGCATTGTCCATTTGGAAATGTTTTTACTTTCACCCTTAAACATAGCTGTGAGTTCTACTGTTTTTTTTTAAGCTTCGACTTCATCAAGCATTCAAATGAGGTCTAATCATGGTCAGTCAATTTTTATTTTTTTCTGAGCACATCTCTTCCATAGAGTTGATAATCCACCACTATCCTTCCAGGCTTTAATAATGTGTTTGACAGTTCTTAACAACAAAAGCAGTGAACATATAATGATCTTCTCTTCCTTTTCTGATTTTATTTTTATGTGAAATGTCAGCATTTATCCTCCACGTGAGCAAATGTATTTGATTTTGGATTTTTGTGGAAACCAGAGTTATTGCAGCACCATACTCATTAAATAAATATATATATATATATATATATATATATATATATATATATATATATATATATATATATTAGTGCTGTCAAAAATGTCGTGTTATTAACGCTTTAACTTGACTCAATTTTAACGGCGATAATTTTTTTATCGCGAGATTAACGCTCTGTGACATGATGTAGGTTTTTCATAAGCTTTTGAAACTGCCAGGAACTTGGAACAGAGACTTTGCTTAGAAAAACGATAGCAGCTAGACTGTAATGCCCCGCACAGCCAGAGTCCTCTGCCCTCCTCCCCCAAAGAACCAGCGCGGGCAGGGCGTGCTAGTAGAGATGGGATTTATGGCTCTTTGATGGGATCCGCATCTTTGTGATCCGTTCTTTGAAAAGAGCCGTTCAAAAGACTGGCTCATTTGGCTCTTTTTAAATATTTATTCAGTTTTAAGAAGACAGCGTCTAAAGAAGCCAGATCCCTCTGAACTGTAAACTCAATGCTATCCCAGAAATCCTTCCTGTAATATGCAAATTTGGCCGCCTCTGATTGGACAGCGCGATGCATCAACAGGCAGAAAGTGTAAAAGTACAAAATGTGTTAAGTGAGCTGAAACAGTAAAGATCAGATTCAATGCAATGTTTATCAACGAACAACTTAAAGTTAATATAATAGTGTACTTTATATTATAATCAAGCATGTCAAGCCTACCGTCACTGTGTAACCTGTCTCTCTGATTAGAGTTGTAGACTAACTCAAACAGTAGATCACTTCATTCATGGTTCTCTTGCTAGCCTTGGGACGAAGAGCCACGGTGCTCAGCTTAGGTTTCACTTTGCAGTGGCTGTGTCAAGACGTGTTATGCTTTGCAATAAAAAAAAAACATTGGTACAAAACAAGCCCATTCACTTTTTTATGCTGGTAAGAGAATTACAATGGTTTTTCATGTGACAAAAATGTGCGATTAAATTGCGATTAATCGCGAGTTAACTATGACAGTCGCGACATTAATCGCGATTAAATATTTTAATCGCTTGACAGCACTTATATATATATATATATAATACACAGAATGCTATAAAGAAAAGAGACCGGGGTTGAATTCTGTGGATGAATGCAGCATCTCAGTGACAATCATGTAAGGTGATTAGACAGAGTGAAACACTTCCTAAATGTTGTTTGTTTGAGCTGATATTTTTCAGCCCATGTTACTGACACATTTGAAACACATTATCAGCAGTGACTGAGAGCGTGAAATACATTTACAGGTGTAAAAATACAAAGGAGGTGGATTATATACTTTTTCATTTTTCTGACCAGCATTCTTTTGGAGCAGAAATTTAAAAATAAATAGATGGAGCACAAATTGTCTGATGAGAGAAGTACAAAATTGAACAAAGGGACAGACGACAGAGTTTGGGTTTTTTTTTTTTTGTTTGTTTGTTGTGTGTGTGTGTGTGGGGGGGTTTTGAATAATTATTTTTCAATTTAGTATGTTTGGTATTCACGGTACAAGCTTGGTAAGTCATTCCCAGAACACACACAAAGGTCCTCTGTGTGTGTTTGCTATAGGAGTTTCCCCCACATCATTCTAATTATGTCATTAATAGATGAGATGAGACCTTATGATATAATTATATGACATAACATAACATAAAATCCTACTATTGTTTTTGTCACGATAAATGTTAGATTTTAGCCTGTTATCTAATATCATGCAGTGAATAACACAGAATTTATGGTGATGTTTATTATGACAATTTGACACAGACAGATTAATATCAGAATACATATTCCATATTTGTGGCAAAGCAAAAGCTTACTGAGGAACCAACAAACTAGAAGCCATTAGATGTGGAAAAAAGATATGTTACAGGTATTTTAGCACATCCTCTTACCCAGAGCAACATACACCAAGTTGAACAATTTTTACCTCATCTGCATGTCTTTGAAGTGGGAGGAAGCCTATACACACGCGGAAAGAGCATTCAAACTCCACACAGAAAGGCCCCCATCAGCAGTGAGGCTCGAATCTGGAACCTTCTTGCTGTGAGGTGACAACGGTAACTACTGCACCACCGTACCCCCTCTCATCTGACAGCATTACACAAGAGCAATGGAAGTAACATTTAATGGACAGTAATATTATTTAGAATAATATTATTTACAATTATATTGCTATTTATATTTTTTACATGAACAATAAATATGAACAGTTGAAAAGGTAACATTTCATTTCTATTTGAAATGAAATATTTTGATCATTCAGTTCATCAGTAACCAGTAAAAAAAAAAGGTATCATATACAGCCCCAATTCCAAAATAGTTGAATGTGAAGATTTGTAAATCATGGAAAGCCTATATTTCATTGAAAATAGTACAAAGACAACAGATGAAATGTTGAAACTGAGATTTTATTGTTTTTTGGAAAAAAAAATGCTCATTTTGAATTTAATGTCAGCAACATGCTTCAAAAAAGTTGGGACAGGGGCAAGTTTACCATTGTGTTGCATCACCTCTACTTTAAACAACACCATGTAAACACTTGGGAACTGAGGAGACCAAAGAGAAATGTTGTCCCATTCTTGGTTGGTTTGGCGTGGTCTTGCTGAAAGAAGAAAATTATTTTCCCTGAAAATCATTTTCCTTCCCTGAAAATGATTTTGTCTGGATGGCAGCATATTGCTCTGAAACATGTATATATATCATTCAGCATTAATGATGCCTTTCCAGATGTACAAGCTACCCATGTTATGTGCACTAATGCACCCTCATACCATCACAGATGCTGGCTTTTGAACTGTGCACTGATAACAAGCTGGATGGTCCCGCTCCTCTGGTGAAAACATGGTGTCCATGATTTCTAAAAATCATTTCTATTTTTGGTTTGTCAGACCTCAGGACAATTTTTCACTTCATCTCAGTCCATCCATTATCTGTAGCTGCTTCTCCCGTACAGGGTCGCAGGCAAGCTGGAGCTTATCCCAGCTGACTATGGGTGAGAAGCAGGGTACACCTGGACAAGTCAGTCATCACAGAACTGACACCTAGAGACACACAACCCTTCACACCTACAGTCAATTTAAAGCGACCAATTAGTCTAACCTGAATGTCTTTGGACTGTGGGGGAAACCCACGCACACAACATACAAACTCAATACAGAAAGGCCCACATCAGCCGCTGGGCTCGAACCCAGGACCTTCTTTCTGTGAGTGACAGTGCTAACCACTACACCACCTACTTCACCTCAGTCCATCGTAGAAGAGCTCGGGCCCAGAGAAGGTGGTAGTGTTTCTGGATATTGTTTATCTATGGTTTTAACTTGCATTTGTGGATGCTGCAATGAACTGTTTTCACAGACGATGGTTTTCTGAAGTGTTTTCTCAAGGAGCCCATACAGTGATTTCCACGACAGACATGTTTCTGCTTTTAATGCAGTGTCACCTGAGGGCCTGAAGATCACAAGCATCCAATGTCAGTTTTCAGCCTTGTCTCTTGCATTTCTCCAGATTCTCTGAATCGTTTCATGCTATTATGTACCATAGATGATGTGATCCCCAAATTCTTTTCAATTTTACATTGAGGAACATTATGCTTAAATTGTTGCACTATTTGCCCACACAGTCTTTCACAGAGCAGTGAACCCATCCCCATCTTTACTTCTGAAAGACTCGGCCTCTCTGGGATGCTCTTTTTATACCCAATCATGTAACTGACCTGTTGCCAATTAACTAACATTACACAACATTTTCAGTCTTTTGTTGTCCCTGTCCCAACTTTTCTGAAACATGTTGCTGATGTCAATTTCAAAATGAACATATGTTTTTCAAAAAAACATTCAAATTTCTCAGTTGCAACATTTGATATGTTGTCTTTGTACTATTTTCAATGAAATATAGGGTTTCCATGATTTGCAAATCTTCACATTCTGTTTTTATTAAGGTTTTATACAGTGTCCCAACTTT
This sequence comes from Neoarius graeffei, assembly GCF_027579695.1. Taxonomy (NCBI): domain Eukaryota; kingdom Metazoa; phylum Chordata; class Actinopteri; order Siluriformes; family Ariidae; genus Neoarius; species Neoarius graeffei. The sequence continues at coordinate 51,559,001 of NC_083571.1, read as the reverse complement.
TTTGGAATTGGATATAGAATTTATTATTGCGCTGCAAAATATGCTTTAGTTTGAACCAAACGATTTTCCCTGCAGACGAGAACACAGAAGAGGGGCTCTGAAATCAGTCTCATACTCACTAGAACCTCCAACATAAAAAAGGTAGATTAAAAAAAAAAAACAATTCAAGAAAAATGGCACATATAAAATGATCAGAGTAAACATGGCAACACTTAGCACTAGCACGCCTGGCTTCTTGTCTGTGGCCTGGTTGGTGTCAGGAGAGGCGTTACAATTCACGATACAAATATATAGTGTATATAGCATGCATATATATAAAAAATATATGCTCATTTTGGCAGCACAGTGGTGTAGTAGTTAGCATGGTCGCCTCACAGCAAGAAGGTTCCGGGTTCGAACCCAGCGGCCAGCGAGGGCCTTTCTGTGTGGAGTTTGCATGTTCTTCCCGTGTCTGCGTGGGTTTCCTCCGGGTGCTCCGGTTTCCCCCGCAATCCAAAGGCGTGCAGTTAGGTTGATGTGGGGTGGCCTTGGGCTGAGGTGCCCTAGAGCAAGGTACCTGACCCCTGACTGCTCCCTGGGCGCTCTGGTGTGGCTGCCCACTGCTCCGAGTGTGTGTGTGTGTGTGTGTGTGTGTGTTCACTGCTTCAGATGGTTTAAATGCAGAGGATGAATTTCACTGTGCTTGAAGTGTGCATGTGATGAATAAAGGTTTCTTGTTCTTTTATACATGTTACTACACACACAATTACAGGCATTGCTGATAAAAAATATATTCATTTAAAAATATATATCTTGGAAGGATCTGGCACCCAATTCCAAATAAAGATGCATAGAGTAAAAATAGAGCAGGATGGGAAGAAAATAACAGCATGTGATGATGGATATTTTTGAGTAAGAATGCTTTCTAATGTCACCAGCTGGTGAAGTAGATGCTCACAGAGCCTAGCTCCCAATAACAGTACTCTCAAAATTATACAAATATTGTCTGCTTTGCAAATGTATCTTACAACTGGACTCAGAATCATCTCCAGCAGGTCACTGATTAGGAGGAAAATGGCGTTGACTGAGATTCCACCTCCACTCTTATGATGTTGGTACAGAATACTGAAAGTCCAAAGCAGAGCTAGAAAACCCACACATGCACCAGTGATGAGGACGATGGAATAAACGGGTTATTTTTTTCTGTCCCAGATAGCAAAAATCAGTTGAATCAACATTGAAATAGCGTTTGGCAGAAAACATTGAAATAATGTTCAAATGATATTGAAAGTGTCCCCTTGAATTTGGGTTGAATCAACGTTGAATTTTCAACCCTATCAGCATTGAATCAAGTGATTCAACCATCATCTAAATAGAAATTTCTATTTAGATGATGGTTGAATCACTATTGATTCAATGCTGATAGGGTTGAAAATTCAACGTTGATTCAACCCAAATTCAAGGGGACATTTTCAATATCATTTCAACATTATTTCAATGTTTTCTGCCAAACGCTATTTCAATTTTGATTCAACTGATTTTTACTATCTGGGAATTACTCAAGGGCACCTCAGCCCAAGGCCACCCCACATCAACCTAACTGCACATCTTTGGACTGTGGAGGAAACCCACACAGACACGGGGAGAACATGCAAACTCCACACAGAAAGGCCCTCGCCGGCCGCTGGGTTCAAACCTGGAACCTTCTTGCTGTGAGGCAACCATGCTAACCACTGCACCACCGTGAGAAATTGGGTTGATGTTTCACCGTACACAATGATGGAAAGGCCTGTCTGTGGACATGAACCAGATATGATATGAACCAGAAAGGATTATACAGTCTTTACCTGGACAATAAAATATTGCCTCAATACAGTACTAGCAGTTAAACTTGCTGTACAATTCAAATAACTGCCTGACTAACAAAATTTGAATATTTGCTCCAGTTTCCCCCACAGTCCAAAGACATGCAGGTTAGGTTAACTGGTGACTCTAAATTGACCATAGGTGTGAATGTGAGTGTGAATGGTTGTCTGTGAGGGCCTGTGCCTTGCTGATGGGGCTGATTTATGCAATTAATCTCAGCTACCCAAAGGTACTGAAAAACACTTTTGAAGTTTTTCAAAAGATATTTCTTCAGCTGGATGACCTGAAAGCAAATCCTAAAGTAATGTCTTTGAAAAGTAAACTGCTGTAAAATGTGCAGATTGTCCAATAATGCAGGAAATGTTGCATTTTATGTTTGTGAAGTTTTTTTCTATATACATTTACTTGAAGTACACTTAAAGTTCAAACCTGAATTATACTAAAAGTTAAATGAAAGTTAAATTCTCAGGTGCTGTTCTAAAAATGAGAAGAATTCAGCAGCTAATACAGTTATGCTCAAAATAATAGCAGTGTCTTAAAAAGGTAAGTGTCCAACTTCTTCAAATAAATTGTACTTAAATGAACAGAAATGCATTGTGGACACTGCACATTCTACTTCAAAGCAAGAAATTGGAAAAAATAATTAGGGGCGAAGCTGCGAGGCACCTTAAGTGTTTGTAGGTTTTCTTAGGTTTTACTTGCAAAAACTTGCTGTGCTTGCCTCTGTCAGTCAGCCTCTGTGTCTGCCTTGTCGGTTCTATCTGTTGCCTTGGCAACTTGGGCTGGCGTCTTAGGCGGGTTCACTGCTTGGCCCCGCATTGCTGCTTGTAGCTATATTTCAATTTTTTATTTCACAGAATGTCAAGAAATGCAATGTTCAAAAAATAGCGTTGACCTCTGTCTTTGAAAACTATTTTTTGAACATTACTTTTCTTCATATTCTGTGAAATAAGAAATTAATTACTTTCTCCAATTTCTTGCTTCGAAATAGAATGTACAGTGTCCCTAATGCATTTGTGTTCATTAAAGTACAATTTATTTGAAGATTATTTGACATTTACTTACCTTTTTACAGACACTGCTATTATTTTTACTCTAACTGTATATATGCACTTTTGTATGGCTTTGCTTTTTTTTTTACTTTTGCACTTTTGTAAGGTTGGCCTTTATACACTATTTTGAACAAGTTTAGTACATTTAAAACAGACCAACTGGAAGAACACTATTCAGAACTGCTCAGCAGACAGTAAATGGAAGACACATGTGCAGTGCAAAAGGCTGCCAATTTGTTTGGCATGCATTGAGGTCTTAAGCAGGCAATTTTCTATCTTCTTCTGTATGTCTATGTTCAGCAGACAGTAAATGAAAGACACTGTGAGACGCTGCTTATATTTGTTGACCTTGGTCAACAAATATAAGGCAGGCCATCGGTCTTTTAACTCACTGACTGGTGGTCCTTGATTTACAACTTCCTGCCTGCGAAAGGAAAACGTCTTTGCCATTTTTGCACTGATGATCTGACGGTTGTTCCTCTTCTTAACTTCACTAAGGAGATCCACTCTCTCATGTTCCAAACCTTCTTCTGTTTCTCCTTGTGGGTGAGGGGGTAGAAAGTTCACCTCTGCCTTTCTGGGCTTTTTTACGTTCTTTGCCGGTGCCTGCTCATCTGTTCGCTTCTTTGAGAGAGAGTGTTCACCTCAAGCTCAGGACATCCAAGCTTTTTCAATTTAGATCTGTAGTTGCCCATTTTGTATTTTAGTCTTTGTTGCCATCCATAGCATCCATTAAATGATCCAGGCTCTTTTAGGCAAGGATGTTTGCGAATCAGTGCCTCAGCAACATCAGCTCTTTGTACATTTGTTGGGTAGGCGACATACTGAAACATACTCTCAGCCAGTTTGTCAAGGATGTCTGGAAGAATTGTGGTAAAGTTGAGAGGAGTTCCATCTTTCTTGAAAGCTTCATTTCCTGCGACAAGCACAAGCTCTGCATCATAGGCAAATCGAGGTATAGGGAATTCAGTTGGCCAGCGTTCTGAACGCTGATGTTCAGGTGATGAAAGAATCACTGTGTCCTGTGATGCAATAGAGCAAGTGCTGGTAGGACAGGAGCTCTCTGTTGAATTGACTGAGGCTGCATCTGTATCACTGATGGGGACCTCTGGTGCATTTTGAACAGGATACTCCATATTAGTGAAGGTCATACTGAATGTGGAAGGTTCAACAATGTGAAACACCTTAATAGTGTCCTTGTCCTTGATGTCACTTGTTGAGGAAAGTGAGAAAAATTCATCTCCAAAATCAGTGTCCTTATAATGCAAAGTGAAGTTCCCATCAAGCTTGAACGTCTCTCTCACAACAGACTCAAGTTCTTCCACAGTCTCAGGAATTCCATTAGGCAAGTCCAGTTTGCGTATGTCATGCTCCTGAAGAATGATCCGAAGTTGGGCTTGAGACATTGTAGCATCTGTATGTGAAAACACAACATTAAGCAATTGTTCCATTTCAATGAAAATACAATTTCCTTTTCAGATGGATTTTTTAATGATTTTCACTGAAACAATGTAATAAAAGTAAAATGGCATAGATTAGGCAATTCAAATGTATTAAATTGTAAATAATTCCACAAAAAAGCCACACCAACATTTCACCTTCTCTAAATATATGGAGCTCACATTTCCAACTATTCATTATTACTTTTTTGTATCTGCATGGTAGTCTTGTAAGGTCTTCTGGGTAAAGTCAAGTGTACTGTAATTACCACTTTCCCATCTATGGTATGTAAATGTTGCACTTCAGTGTCACCATACGCTTCCCAGCAACAGTGTATGCTGCCATTGGGAGGATGTCAGACAACTCACTTGGCTCAATCACTTTAACACTTCTTGTATTTTCAAGCTCATAGCTTCTCAGATATTCAATATACCATGCATTTAAACATTTCACAATGAAGCCGACCTTCCCATTTACAACAGCTGTCTGAATCAACTCCACAAAATCTGGCACACCACCTGTTGAGCCATGCGCCAGGATCATTCCAGTGGAGTAACTGGTGCCACTCAAACACACTGTGTTTGCAATCTGGACAAAAGATTCACCGGGGAATTTTGTTGTCAGTGCGGTCTTGATGTCTTCCCTCAGTATAGTCAAATCCACAGTGGAAAGTTTGGTTACCTGTAGAGATGAGTGGAAAAAATTACTGCCATGTAGATGGTATGCAGTCATTAACTGATGCTTCACTGCAAGAGACAGCAGTATGTTTCGGAAGCTGTGGGTATGCCTTACTACACGCTTGAAAAAGCTGTGCTTAGCTTCAAAGCGCATAGTCCACAGCGATACAAGAGGACCAAAAGCCTTTATCAGCTGTGGGTAATGCTCTAAGAAATGATGCTTTGGAATAAGTTTGTCCTGAGGAAAGGCATTCAGGAATCTGTGGCGATGCTCAGAAATTTTGCTATCAAGGAAACTGATAGTTGATTCTGTATGGATTGGAGAAAGGACAAGTTCTACTATGTCCTTAAGATTCAGAAGTACCTGCCATGTTGGTTCATTCTCCGCTATTCTTTCTCCAACTATCAGGGGAAGGAGACGAAGCAAAGCCCAATTTTCATGGGCATTCCCACCCACAGTTTTTCTTGCAGCAAATGTCACTGGAACTGGTTGTGGTGCATCCGTTTTATCTGCCCATCGGTATGGGAACTCTTTAATTAGTTTATTTAATTCATCAAGCATGAAATATTTCCTTTTAATTAAGGCATTTAGGCACAGTGCCAACTCTAAAGGTACAATACCTTCAAATAGGTCATGCAATAAATCAGGAGGGTAGCCAGATAAAACATCAAAATGTTTTAGTTTTTCGGTCAGGGGGCACTGTCTCTTTACCCCACAGCAATGAGATTGACCATTATCTCCTTGTGCGGTCTGAACATGCTCTCTGTGTGCTTGTGGTGTTCTGGGATGAAATGCACCAGTTCTTACCTCACTCACTTGGAACTGGGATCTTTCTCCAACACAGAACCTGCAGACATGTGTACTGGAGAAGCTCTCCACAAATCCTGCAATGGAGTGGGCACCAAGGTTATCAGCAACAACACAATACACAGTACCTTTGACCAGTTTGCCTAAAGAAGGAATGTATAATCCTTCTTCTTCTAGACTTGCAAGGTCTTTTAGTAGTGGTTCTAACACAGTGCTATAGCCAAACATCTTTATATCATCAGCCTTGCAAAGAATGGCAAGGTGGATTGAGGTTAGTGAGGATCTGAGCAGTGCCGGCACATTAGCTAAAACCCAATACACAGCGGTTATTTTGTGTTTTTTTCTTGATGTGCCAAGTGGGTTACACAGTTCAAAATCATCCACAAACAGAATGAGAGAAATTGCAGGATTATTTTCTGATAGCAGTGTATTATTTTTGAAGTGTGTGCCATCATGAAATGATTTGTATTGAGTTTCAGAACTGCTGTTTACTTCACCACTGTGTGTGAGGAAATCCTAGATCTCTTTTTTCTTCAAAACCTCATGTAAGGACTTCAAAATGGGTATATATTAGAAACGTCTCTGCTCCCTGGCACTGAGAATATATTCTATGGGCTCCACCATGGAAAAATGCTCCTTGAAATACTCTTTTCTTTTGTAGGAAGTGGAAAGAGGACCATCACTCCCAAGAGCTAATGTAATTGGGTTTCTCCCACAAAGGTCTGTCACCATCTCTGAGGTCATCAAATCATCAACCTGACAATTATGCTTCTGTAAACATGACTGTATAACCCCTTTTAAAATAGGTCCTGAAGCTGAAGAAATAAAGTGCAGTTCTTCCACTAACTCATCAATACACCTTTGTGGTACATTAAATATGCTTTCCATTTTCAGCAGCAGGTGGGCTACTTTTCTCTCAATCAAGTCAGGCAATTCTCTCATTTCGTCATCTTTAGGATCTTCACTCACTGCACTCTCAGTACCCTCCTCATCAACAGGACTGTCCCCTGCATTTAAAGGATTTACATACCTCTGCACAAGCTCAGACTTAAAGTCATCCAGGGAGTGCGGATTGTGTTTCCGGCTCCTATGAGAGGCAAACGTTCCATAAATGTTTGTTTTGAAATGACAATTCTCAAAAACACAAGACACGGGTTCCATTTTTTTTAAATGACGGCCAATGTGCTCAAAATATTCTTTTTCTGTGGAGATGGTGTTTAAAGAGCAACACGAGCATTTATAAGCCAGGACCTCTGTGTGCCTCACGTGTTGAATGCCCTCTTGAGAGATGCGTTCGCAGGCTGCCCCATGTTTTAAATGAGCAGTAACACTCCCAATAAAGACAAGGGAGTAATTCCCCACAATGGCCATGTTTAAGTCTATAATGCTTCAATAGGTCAGTCTTTCTTGGCGTTTTAAATCTGCACATTTTACATATCCAATTCATTGTTAAAAATTTAAGTTTGTCCTAACCTTTTGTTGCGTTCTAACAGCTCCTCGTTTCTGAAAATGAAGAAAAGATCAAGTTAGAATGCACCGCGTGTGGAGCACCACATAACAAACACCCAAAACTTAACTAAAGCTGTTCAGCTGTTTAATGGCGTCGCCCCAACGCCAAACTTTCCCTCACACTTCGTGAAAGTCCACAAGCCCAGTCCGATATTTACTTTTAAGTCCATTTTCACCGTGCTGTCTTCAGTCTGCATGTGGTGTGTGTGCATGCAGGAGTGCGGGAATGAGCAAGGATCTCTTTGTCTCTCTATCCCGTTCTCACGTGCGTCTTCACTAATGTGTGCATGGCATGTTTGAGCGAATAAGTACAAGTTTCTGTCTCTATCGCGTTGTTGTGCATGCATGACTGGGAACGAGCAAGGATTTCTTTGTCTCTCTATCCCGTTCTCACGTGCGCATATGCTACGTCTTCACTAATGTGTGCATGTCGTGTTTGAGCAGGTGTAAGTGCGAGTTTCTGTCTCTATCGCGTTGTCGAGTTATTTTGCAAACCACCCAAGCAACCCACTCACCCACTTCTTGCTGATGGACATAAAATTAAGAAATTAAAAAGTATACTTACTTGCCAAGTGAAACGGTCTCTCCCACGCAGTTATAACTTGCAGTCTGGCAGCATCCATAAAATGGCCGTTGATCACTTCCTCTGCGTGTGACGTCACTAACTTAATATTATGAAATTTTACTAACGTAATAGTTATCCTTGTTAACTGAAAGCAAAAACGCTTCTCCAATATCATTGGATTTATGAGTTAGCTTTCTTTATTTTTAGGTTTGATCAACTTCTTAAAATAAGTTATGAACTTAATAAAATAATAGACATGTAACAAAATGTGTTTTTCATGTTGAAAAACCTCATTTTTTTGGGGGGTAATACTAACTAACCTCCTGAATCATTTTTTAGAGTGATGTGTCAGCCCTGTGATGACCTGGCGACTTGTCCAGGGTGTAGATACCCCGCCTTTCGCCCGTAGTCAGCTGGGATAGGCTCCAGCTTGCCTGCAACCCTGTAGAAGGATAAAGTGGCTAGAGATAATGAGATGAGAATACATAACATGTCATAATAAGTCTGTATAGTAATCCTCAGTCACTGTTTTATCCTACTCAGTATGGTGGTGAATCTGGAGCCTATGCCAGGAACACTGGGCGTGAGGTGGGATGGGGTTCTTGTCCATCAGAGTACCATGTGTACAAGCACATGTTCACTTAACCACTATTTTTAACCACACTACCACAAAGAGGAGAACTGGCCAGTGTTGTTGAAGCAAATTTCTTCAGTCGCAAGCACAGACAGTCTATGGTCGCAAGTCTCGTCATCAACGGAGCTCGAGCTCTTCTGAAAGTTCTTCTGAGAGACGGTTATTTGGACCATTCCAAATACCGGCTGGTACGGTAGAATTTTCTGTTCGTTTTTTCCTTACATGTTGCACACACAAGATTTGCACATAACCATAAATAATAATCTATTCTTCATAGTTCCTTGTGCTCTATTAAAATTCTAAATTAAATAAATGAAATTCAATGAAATATAGGAAACCCCCCTCCCACAAAATGGTCTCACCCAGAGTGCACCCCAGGCTCCCGTCCAGTGGTGCAGTGTATGATGACAACAAAATCAACATATATTCAACATTGATCAAATGTTTCCTTCAACCGTTACACTGATTCGAACACATTTTTTTCAACTTTTTATTTTATCAGTGGTTGATTAATGGTTGATCCACCATCAGTGTTCAACTATAACTGTAAATCAACCATCTTGACCAAATATCAACATTGAAATAACATCATTTGCTATCTGGGGTGTTTTCATAAAAATAGCATGTGGGAAAATGATGGTAACAGTCATACATGGCTTGTTCTCGCTTCTGCTTCTTTATGTGCTGTAATAAAATATGGTATGTGTAATAAATAAAGCATTTTGGAACAGGCTGTTATAAATAATAAATACTTAATTGGTGAAGGAGACCAACATGAAGTGAAGCTGATTACTTTTTAGAAAAATACGTTCAGAAGTGTTTCATTGCATTTACATCACAGCGATGTCAGTTATTACAACCTTAAATTTTGCTAAAGAATGGCATGTCTTATTTTTAGTTCCACTTAATGTTGTGGAAAGTCCACAAGACTACATCCTGTACATTTCTGTTATCATCGCTATATACAAACATTCCCTCAGCAGCCTCTGTTTTCTCCCTGGTTTTAAGTTAATAAAACAGAAAACGCAGCTTGTCATGCTCCAGAGAAATTGTAAAGTGGTCATTTTCTTTGTCCTGTGGATTTTCCCATGGTTACAAAGCTGTGACACTGAAAACTCCTTCCATTAATGTTAAATAAATGTCTCTTTTACCATATCAAAAAATAAATTTCTTTCTTTAATGAAAAAACTTTAACCAATTTATCAACAGTTGTCAATTATGTAGAATGTACTACATACATGGCCCTGTGAAAGAGCTGCTACGATCGAAATGATAATGGATTAAAAAGAACACATTAATATCAGCTGCTATTCGAATTATAGCCAGAACTATTGTCAGAGCTGCAATATAGGAAATTAATCAAAAATCTTTACCAATCAGATTTAAGAATTCAAAAGTGCAATGGTACCATAATTTTATGATTATACTTACATCGAGTTATATTTGTATTTCAGTTATAGTACTTACCAACACCACTGAAGACCCAGAGGAAAATAACTGACTGAAAACCAAACTGCAGTCACACAATATGTTTACCTGTAAAATACAGCAAAACTATGACATAACATATGGTACATATGGAATTGTGTGGTAAACAAAGAAGCATTAAAAACACAAAACATAGTTCATATTTTAAATACTTCAAAGTTGCCAGCATTTACCTTGATGATGCTTTGCACACTTGTGGCATTATCTGAACCAGCTTCATGAGGTATTCACCTGGAAACGCTTTTCAATTAACAGGTGCCTCATCAAAAGTTACTTAGTGCAGTTTCTTGCCTTTTTAATGCATTTGAGACCATCAGATAGAAAATATTAAATAATAAAAAAATACCGTCAACAGCCCTATTCGACAACTGTAGTTATCCATATTATATCAATAACCGCTCAACTAAGTAAAGAGAAACATCAGTCCATAATTAGTTTAAGAGATGAAGTGTCTTTTTATTAATATAAATAAAGGAAAAAAAAACACTGAATTACATGCTGTATACAAACTTTTTGGGAATTGAGCTTTTGGTTTTTGGTTGGAATCTCCATGTCTCCTAAGGCCCAAACTGTTTTTTTACATGCATTTTTTATTTCTCTTTGCTATTTGGGCTTATTAGAACCTGATTAGAATAAAAACTAAGCATCATCTTTTGATAAGATGTACTTTTAGAGAAAAAGTATGTCCACATATGTGGATTCTTGTTCCGAATTTCCATAAAGTGCTGTCCACGCATGTGACCGCTAAGCCCTAGGAGGTTAAAAGTAGTTTCTTCTTTCTTGTCATTTAAAATACATAGTTTTATCACCATCATAATTCTCCTCCTCATCATCATCAATATCAGCATCATCATCCTGTGTGCCTACTGTAACTGCATGTCTTTGGACTGTGGGGAAACGGGAACACCCAGAGGAAACCCACGCAGACACGAGGAGAACATGCAAACTCCACACAGAAAGGCCCCCATCTGCCACTGGGCTTGAACCCAGAACCTTTTTGCTGTGAGGTGACAGTCCTAATCACTATACCACCGTACCATGCGAGAACCAAATTGGAGTCTTATAATATCTTTACCTGCATAGAAACTGTAATAATTTAGAGAAAAAGAAAAATAATGAGAAGAAAGGATCCTGTTATTTTATGGACTCACAGGAGTGCCATGAAGAAAGAATAAATCTGGAAAACAATAAGAAAATAAATGTTGAAAAAGATTGTGTGCAATTATATATATATATATATATATATATATATATATATATATATATATATATATATATATATACACACTAAGTAACTTTAAAAACGCACATTGATAAAACTTGCTGAATTCGTGCTGAGTTTATCTCAAGAAGAAAAGAAATATATCACAATGGAAAAATAACTTCGTTCCGCCCGAATAAGTTCCAAATCTGTGCTCAAATCAGAATTTAAGGGAGTTGTACTCAATAACGTACAATATGACTCGGGTAGTCAATGACATGGACAGGCTTTAATTTTCAAACAAATTTTGCATACACTGTACACACACAATCTTGTCTATAAATACCTGGGGGAAATGATGGGAAAATTGTCATTATTGAAGATGCCACGCCTAAGCCAAAATCAATGTGAACAGGCCATCGGGATGTTGCGTGCCGGAAGTACACAGACAGAGGTCGCCTGGCACTTCGGTGTTCATCATTCAACCATTTCCCGTTTGAGTCAGCGTTACAGACAGACAGGGAGCACCAGGGATCGTCCACGCCCTGGTCAGCCTCGAGTCACGACGCTAGTTCAGGATCAGCACATCAGGCTAGCTCACCTCCATGACAGATTCCTGACACCCTCAGTCACTGCTGTTGAGACCCCTGGATGACACAGACCCAGAATCTCCAGCATGACGGTCCGAACATGGACCAACTGTCACTTTGAATTTTTTTATTGTGAATTAATTCTTGAGTTTGACAATAAATGTCCTTTATCGATGTTTCAAGATGTGTGTGCATTACATACAATATCATAAATTTCAAATATATGCATGGATCTAAAGTGATATTGTGTTGAATTCCATTGTGCATTTTTAAAGTTACTTAGTATATATATATATATATATATATATATATATATATATATATATATATATATATATATATATATATATATATGCGCATGTATGCACACACACACTGTGCAAAAGTTTTAAGCGTGCTATATTTTTTATACAAACTTTGTTATACATTTCTATTTTATGACTTCTACATTGGGGCGGCACGGTGGTGTAGTGGTTAGCGCTGTCGCCTCACAGCAAGAAGGTCCTGGGTTCGAGCCCCGGGGCCGGCGAGGGCCTTTCTGTGCGGAGTTTGCATGTTCTCCCCGTGTCCGCGTGGGTTTCCTCCGGGTGCTCCGGTTTCCCCCACAGTCCAAAGACATGCAGGTTAGGTTAACTGGTGACTCTAAATTGACCGTAGGTGTGAATGTGAGTGTGAATGGTTGTCTGTGTCTATGTGTCAGCCCTGTGATGACCTGGCGACTTGTCCAGGGTGTACCCCGCCTTTCGCCCGTAGTCAGCTGGGATAGGCTCCAGCTTGCCTGCGACCCTGTAGAAGGATAAAGCGGCTAGAGATAATGTGATGTGTGTGATGTGACTTCTACATTATCGAGTCTGCACAAAAACATTTTAAGAGTTCCAAATGTTCATTTTCCAGCACAAAATTAAATGTTACAGAAAAAAAAAAAGTTTGTCTCTGAGCAGCTTATTACATAAGAGGCCACTTTTCAGATTAAAAAAAGAAAAATGTAATGAAGGCTACTGGATTTTGCTGCAAAATTAAGAAGTGTCACAAAGTGTAGATGACCCTGTCAATCACACTTTTTAGTTTGTTCATTTGAACCTATAAGATATAGAAAAGGACTTTTATTGAAGTATTGAAGAACATTAATGCACTTGCAAGAAGGACTTTTATTGATTTAACGTGTATTGTAACAGAGACTCTTATTTTGATATGTGCACTTCAGAGGAAGAAAACGAGACTTGTCAGGGCAAAACTGCGCATTAGCGTTCAATGTTCAAATGATAGCGCACCTTGCTGATAGGGTCACCAAGCTCTTACGGTGTTTGAAGGCTGTCCCAGTGTTTATGGTGCCAAATGTAATGTATTTCTACAGTTTAAGGTTACAGTAAAAGGTTTACAGTTCTGCAAAGACACATTTTGTAACCGTATTTAACTTTGGACTGAATTTTGTAATAAACACTGCTTTTGACACCAGTTTTTGAGCCATCTATCAGCGGAGGTAGCCACAGTAAGAGCTTGAGCCTCACCGAGTTTCCAGCCACTGCAAAGACGACGACGAGCGAGGAAGACCGAGGGATACGATGGGCCTAATCATCCTATGTGATTCACATCGTCCACGACGCAGAGCTCCATTTCCTACACGGACAGAGACCAGTGTAAGAGGCCTTCGAGCAACGGTTCATCGGTTCTCAGTCAACGGGGAGTGCTGTGACACCACGGGCAGCGAGCGGAGGAACTTGGTGGATGGTCAAGATACGGCTAACAGGTTTGAGTGAACTCAACGGATAACAGCAGACAGGTAAAAGTGAATACTGCAAATAGTTACGGACTGCTAAAATAATCGACGATAGTAAGGACTATCTGTTTCAGCGCTGAACTAAACAAAAGCGGATGGAACTCGGCGCTCTGGAAGAAACTTGGCGCTAAGCTATAGACAAAGGAGAATATCTTGGCGCTCTAATCACAGACTTGATTGCTGGTTCGGACTTCTGAAGATTTAAAACAAACCTTTCTTATATTCTCATGGACTCAACGCCACAGTGATTAAGGTTAATAGCCTATACAGTTTGACTGATATTTAGCCTACCCTATGTTATTGAGTTTGGGCTTAGCCTATTGTCTGACATTTCGATATTGGCTTCTGGCCTACTGATTTCATTTAACAAGATAGCCTACTGAATGTTATTGAAATAGTTTATTTTTGTTGTGCAAGTTAAATAGACTACTTTCAAAATGTCACTGCCTGGGTCACTGCATTTAGAGTCAGGGTTAGAGGAAGACCAAACTCCCGAAATAGAAACTAATGAAGTTGATGACACCTTAGAGGATGAAAGTAATGCATGTAAAGACCCAGAAGGGAGAAATCAAAATGAAGAACGCACACTAGCTAACTTAAAAGAACCACTTCAACATGCCTAGACTGATAACCAAGGCCTACACCGCTCTGAGCACAGTCGTGTCCCTACTGAAAAGATGGTTGCCTATCAGAAAGAAGAGGCCAAGAGAAAGGAAGGAAAATTTCTAGGTGCTTATCAAAATTGGAAAGCTGAGGTTCGTAACACATGCGAACAACTAAAAATCAGACATCTCTTCAACCCAACTAGCCATCCTTGTAGATGTGTTAGAACAAGCAAAGAATAACGTACTAAAACCGTATGATGAAATAAGGCAACTTGTCACACCTTCATCGGATGTAAGGTGACAAGTAGATGCTTGTGAGGCTGTGACTGCTGACATTATCAAAATTGCCTATGAAAGAATAGCAGGCATTGATGAGTTTGATGCTGTAAGGGAGAGAAACCGCCTTCGCGCTCTACTTGAGTGTGATTATGCCCATTCTATCTATGGGTCCACTGTCTCTCGAGTAAGTCACGAACATAGCCAACACTCTGATGCGTCCTGCTTAGCAGCTAAACGAGCAGATGCTGCTGCAGAAGTTGCAGCTAAAGAAGCAGCATATGAAGTGATGTTGGAGGAAAGGAAGTATAAAGATAAAATACAGCAACTAGAACAACAACACAAGAAAGCCCTGGAATCTCAAAAATCCAAATTAGAGCAGTTGCAGGCAGAGAAAGACTTAAAGGCAGCTCAGACTAAATTAAAGGTCTACACCCAAGAAACAGAAAGAGAAACGAATGCCCTGCCCTTTAACTGCAATGTTGAAATTAAACCAAACCCAGAACAAATTACAACTCAACATAAACTTAGCTTTCAGGGCTCATTGTCAAATGAGGGTACACCGTCCTTCACACAGGCCCTTCAGGATAGCATAGCCTTAAGCAGACTACCAACGCCGGAGCCTTCAGTGTTCACTGGAGACCCGATCGAGTTCATAGAGTGGAAATCATCCTTCATGGCACTTATTGATCAGAAAAACATTTCTGCTGCGGACAAACTCTTCTACCTAAAGAAATATGTCGGTGGTCCAGCCCGTAAAACATTAGAGGAATGGGCAAGTCAAAGTCCTGACCTTATTCCAATCGAAATGTTGTGGAAGGACCTGACACGAGCAGTTCATGTGTGGACACACACCAACATCCCAGATTTGAAGCTGTTCTGTACGGAGGAATGGGCTAAAATTCCTCCAAGCCGGTGTGCAGGACTGATCAACAGTTACTGGAAACGTTTAGTTGCAATTATTGCTACACAAGGGGGTCACACCAGATACTGAAAGCAAAGGTTCACATACTTTTACCACTCACAGATATGTAATATTGGGTCATTTTCCTCAATAAATAAATTACCAAGTATAATATATTTTTGTCTCATTTATTTAACTGGGTTCTCTTTATCTACTTTTAGAACTTGTGTGAAAATCTGATGATGTTTTAGGTCATATTTATGCAGAAATATAAAAAATTCAAAAAGGTTCACAAACTTTCAAGCACCACTGTATCAAGTACTTACTATTGCTGTACTTTCAACCCTCAGTTTTGAGTTTTTCAGTCCTAGAGCTCTTATTATTCTTGAAGCTCTTCAATACGTCTACCACTTCTTCCTTCTTTGGAATACTTTCATCACCTTCCAAGATTTTATTTTTTCGGAAGGGATAATCTTCAGGTCTCTCAAGCTCAGGAGTCATCAATTCGCGTGCAGCAAAATGATTGGCAAAATGAGCCTTCAAGTTCTCATTTGATATGGCAAGTTTGTTACTTGCTTTGAAGGTGATATACTTTTTGGCTACAACAAATTCCAGGCGGCACGGTGGTGTAGTGGTTAGCGCTGTCGCCTCACAGCAAGAAGGTCCTGGGTTCGAGCCCCGGGGCCGGCGAGGGCCTTTCTGTGCGGAGTTTGCATGTTCTCCCCGTGTCCGCGTGGGTTTCCTCCGGGTGCTCCGGTTTCCCCCACAGTCCAAAGACATGCAGGTTAGGTTAACTGGTGACTCTAAATTGACCGTAGGTGTGAATGTGAGTGTGAATGGTTGTCTGTGTCTATGTGTCAGCCCTGTGATGACCTGGCGACTTGTCCAGGGTGTACCCCGCCTTTCGCCTGTAGTCAGCTGGGATAGGCTCCAGCTTGCCTGCGACCCTGTAGAAGGATAAAGCGGCTAGAGATAATGAGATGAGATGAGACAAATTCCTTTTCTGCATCTCGTGGTTCTGTAGCACTGTTGATATTGTCAGCAATTTCTTTGTAGTAGCTGTTTTTCAGATGTTCTCTGTGCTTTTTTTATTCTTTTCTAAAAGTTCCTCCTTGATGTATTGTCAGAGCATTTGTGAAGTTGCAACGTAAGCTGTTTGAGTTGATCATCTTCCCAGGGTGCCTTTTTCTTTGTCCTTATGATTTTTGGACAAGTCTTCTTAACAGTTTTTAAATGTGGCTATTTAATTTACCTGATTCACATCTTCAGATTCAAAGTTTAAGCTTGCAAATTCTTTATCCAATTCATCAGTAAAGCCTCACTCACAACCCACCCTAAGTGTTTTGGACATGCACGGGTCGCAGGGTTTGGTAGCTCGCAGCCGTGCTGCAGGGTCGTGGTGAACCCGGGGGAAAGTTTGGGGGAGGAGTACGGGCAAAATACTTGTCAAGTACAGGTGCACACCTGACTTCCTTGAGGCGTGGGAAAAATTGCACCATTAGCCCATGAAAAGCATATGTCTGATGCACGCGATCAGTGCGTGATCAGTGAGTGTGGAGTGTGTGAGACTTGCCTTTTACCAGTTTCCTGCACTCCGAGCACGGGCCGCAATTGTGAAGCATGTGTGACACATGTGATTAGCATGTTACAATCACTCGCAACTTGCATGTGATGCAAGCCAGGAGTGGGTATAAAACCAGCGTGTCTGCAGCATTCTGCATCTGTCTTTCAGCTGAAGAACATTGGATATTTTGTGGGAAAATTTTTAAAAATTTTCAGTTTAAAGTTTAGAAAATGGGACCAAAGAAGCGAGCAAAAGTGAAGTAACCCAGCCTGAAACAGCAGAGGGGGAGGAGGAAGAATTTGATGATGATGCACCGGCAAGCCCAGCACGGACAGAGAGAAGTATGTCTTCAAGCCGGCAGAAGGCACAGCACCCCGCCAGAGGTATTTTCATCAGTAAATACACATGCTTTAAACATTCATTTCAGTATCTATATGCTAATGTAATTAATATTATATCTGCTGATTTTCATGTATGTTTCAGCTAACGATGCCCAGAAGTTCGGACATTGCAATCCCATCATCACTGTCACGCCATTGTGCCATGCTCAGTGATGAGGACAAGGACATCCCGACATCCCGTCCCACCACTCAGCAGGAGTAGGAGCAGGACAGTAGCTCGGAGTCAAAGTGTGTTTCAGTGCTCAAACTGTTGGGCTATTTAGTTGGGATTTTTTACAATGTAATGAAATGCGTTATTCCCTTATACTCATGTTTTATTATTTGATGTTTGCATGGTCAATTAACATATACTCATATAAAAATAGCAAATGAGGTGGTCTTACTTTCTACAATGCTACAGGCTACATGATCGATTCCTTGGTTTCTCCCCAATATATACAGTGCCTTGCAAAAGTATTCATACCCCTTGAACTTTTTCACATTTTTCCACCTTACAACCACGAACTTAAAAGTTTTTTATTGAGATTTTATGTGATAGACCAACACAGAGTAGCACATAATTGTGAAGTGAAACGAAAATGATAAATGGTCTTCAAAATTTTAAACAAATAAAAATCGGAAAAATGTGGTGTGCGTTAGTATTCAGCCCCCCTGCGTCAATACTTTGTAGAGCCACCTTTTGCTGCAATTACAGCTGCAAGTCTTTTGTGGTATGTCTCTACCAGCTTTGCACATCTAGACACTGAAATTTTTGCCCATTCTTCTTTGCAAAATAGCTCAAGCTCAGCCAGATTGGATGGAGAGCGTCTGTGAATAGCAATTTTCAAGTCTTGCCACAGATGCTCAATGGGATTTAGGTCTGGACTTTGACTGGGCCATTCTAACACATGAATATTCTTTGATCTAAACCATTCCATTGTAGCCCTGGCTGCATGTTTAGGGTCATTGTCTTGCTGGAAGGTGAATCTCCTTCCCAGTCTCAAGTCTTTTGCAGCCTCCAACAGGTTTTCTTCCAGGATTGCCCTGTATTTAGCTCCATCCATCTTCCCATCAACTCTGACCAGCTTCCCTGTCCCTGCTGAAGAAAAGCATCCCCATAGCATGACGCTGCCACCACCATGTTTCACAGTGGGGATGGTGTGTGCAAGGTGATGAGCAGTGTTAGTTTTCCGCCACACATAGCGCTTTGCATTTAGGCCAAAAAGTTCAACTTTGGTCTCATCTGACCAAAGCACCTTCTTCCACATGTTTGCTGTGTCCTCTACATGCCTGTCTTTCAACAATGGCTTTCTTCTTGCCACTCTTCCAAAAAGGCCAGATTTGTGGAGTGTACGACTTATAGTTGTCCTGTGCACAGATTCTCCCACCTGAGCTGTGGATTTCTGCAGCTCCTCCAGAGTGATCATGGGCCTCTTGGCTGCTTCTCTGACCAGTGCTCTCCTTGCTCGCTCTGTCAGTTTAGGTGGACGGCCATGTCTTGGTAGGTTTGCAGTTGTGCCATACTTTTTCCATTTTTGAATGATGGATTGAACAGTGCTTCTTGAAATGTTCAGAGCTTGGGATATTTTTTTATAACCTAACCCTGCTTTAAACTTCTCCAGAACTTTATCCCTGACCTGTCTGGTGAGTTCTTTGGTCTTCATGATGCTGTTTGTTCTTCAGTGTTCTCTAACAAACCACTGAGGCCTTCACAGAACAAGTGTATTTATGCTGAGAGTAAATTACACACAGTAGGACTCTATTCACTAATTAGATGACTTCTGAAGGCAATTGATTGCACTGGATTGTATTTAGAGGTATCAGAGTACAGGGGGCTGAATACTAATGCACACCACATTTTTCAGATTTTTATTTGTTTAAAATTTTAAAGACCATTTATCATTTTCGTTTCACTTCACAATTATGTGCTACTCTGTGTTGGTCCATCACATAAAATCTCAATAAAAAACTTTTAAGTTTGTGGTTGTAAGGTGGAAAAATGTGAAAAAGTTCAAGGGGTATGAATACTTTTGCAAGGCACTGTACAAGCCAGCCAGTCCTTGTACAACCAAAGTGTATACCCAGAGTCTTGCCCCTCGTGTCGCGTGCGGGTCGCATGCACCGTGTGCAGGTCGCATGAGCTGCGTGCACGCCACACATAGGGGTAGAAAGTGAGATGTATCTCTGTCTTGCGGGCCGCACACATTGCAAGTGTGGAATAATTGTGTAGTATTTCTGAGGCACGTCACTCATACAATGACCATGCGTCACTCTTGCATCTTACTGTCATTGCAAAAAGCCCCTACTAGCCATTCTGTTGACTTGGTTCAGGCGTACAAAAGGAGTACAGGTCCCTTAAGTAGTATATATGCGTTCTTGATTTGTTGCAAGACCCAGGGCCGTCGACAGGGGGGGACAACCGGGTATTTTGTCCCGGGCCCAGGCATGAGGGGGGGCCCAGAACTGGTCCCTCATGAAGATGGCATTAATTATTCTGTTTCATTCACTAGCGGCTCGTTAATAGGGGCGATTTGGGCGACGCACTCCCAAACAGGGAGGGAGATTTTTTTTTTTTATCTACCAACAGTAATGTCATTGTCCAATCAGGTTAAGGTCGCGCCTGGTGTAGCCACGCCCTTTTGGGGCGATTTCTGTCAGGTTCAGATTTGCCCCAAAATCTCCCATTGACACTAATGGTACGTAGTTTTTTTTTTTCGAAAATCCTGCTCCCAATGCATTTTCTATTGGGTTTCATGTGCTCGCACAAGCAGCGTGCTTACGTCATACGCCTGTTGCGCCGCGCAAGTGTTGCCAGATTGGTTTTAAGTGTTGGCGGGTTTTGAACATAATTCTGGGCTGGAAAACGAAACTTGCCCGGGAAATGTGTGAACATTCTATGAAGAAGATGGCGAGTGTTGAGTACAGCAATACGATAGCGTCTCTGAAAGAAGTTCCCTTTAGTCGTCGTACCAATGAGGAGAAAACGGCAATCAAACAGCTAGGACCTCCTAGACCGAATTTAAACATCAAGCAAGTGTCTACGAAGGGGGAGAAGACCTACTCAGGAGGTTTTAACAAGAACTGGTACCACCGCAAAACTTGGCTAGCTGGCTGTGATGTAGTCAATGCTCTTTTTTGCTCCCCTTGCGTTCTCTTCCACCCTGGAAGTAGCACAGCAGACGGTACAGTGATATCTGATATTTGAATTTACTAGGCAAAAGTTGTTTGTGTGTGTGTGTGTGTGTGTGTGTGCTACCAATGGCAGTTTAACATTGCCATGTTTTTGTTTTACCAATGGCAGTTTAACATTGCCATGCTTGGAATATTTCAGTAGCCTCAAGTTCTCTCTGACTTGGTGTAAATTAAGCATATTTTCAGTTTTTATATATTGTACAGTATATGTCTTCATTGGAGCCAGCAGCACCTTACCTTTTTTCCAACTTGTTAAGCCAAGTTGCACTGACTACAAAACCTTGTGTAACCTTGTGTGTGTATTGCTAAATAACTAAAGCCTTTTGTGTTCATTGACATGCTTGTAATACTTTAAATTTCCTTTTAAGGCATGGCTTTCTGGAGGAATTCTTGGGGAAAAAAGCTGCAGAATTTATTTAGAATTATTTGTTGTTAAAATGGTGCAATTCCATATAAAAAAAACACATAATTAAGCTGCACATGTTTGATGGTTATGCTTTTCTTCATCTTTTTCAAAACTTAAATAAACACTTGTTTTGGATTTATATCCTGCCACTTTAATTGCATTCTTTAGAATTGAAGAAATTAGAATATGTTTATAATTAAGAATTTGTATCTACTTATTATAGAATACTGGAATAATATGAGAAAATAAATGAGTAATGTAATATTAATTGATTGTGATGCCAGATGTTTTGCTTTGAAGGCTTCACAATGAATCTTCCTTAGTTTTAGCCTGGCAAGCCAGACTAAATGTGAATATTTGCCACTCGTAGGCAAAAATATTTTTGGCCGCTAGGCGGGTGGGTCTAGTTTACTAGGCTACCTTAGTTTGCCACCTTTAACTTGTTCAGTGTTGCCACCTATTGGAGAGAAGAGATATTGTCTATATTGATATCTGAATTTACCAGGCAAAAACAAGTTCGGCCAATTGATTTGCTACCTAGGTCAATTTACTTCAGTCCTGTGGACATTTATGGTCCGTGTAGACATAACGGGGGAAAATTGCCCCCCCGAAAAAAAATTCAGGAGCCGCCACTGCAGGAGAGGCTCAATGGGCTGGCTATGCTCTCTATAGAGCACGAACTTGCAAAGAAGCTGGACTTCAATGACCTTATTGACGATTTTGCCACAGCAAAAGTCCGGCGCATTGCATTTCGCACCTGAATAGTTGCAGACTAAGGAAATGTTCAAACTGTAAATATGTTGAAATGTTGAAATAAAATGGTTGACTGTTATAATGGGCTTGGAATACCTGTTATTTAAGGGTTGGAGTGAATGGAGACTGTGAAAAGAGGGGTTGGGTGTGGGTGGTTGCTGTGTGGCGATGTGCGTGCGCGCGTATGTGTGTGTGTGTGTGGGGGGCACTCGGATTATTTGGGGGGGGGCCCACTCAGATTATTTTGTCCCGGGCCCAGCCAAAGCTGTCAACGGCCCTGGCAAGACCCATAGAATTTGCATGTGCAGGACCAAAAGTCTCCACGGGCAGTCTGCGACCTTCTACGGCGCTGAACACATGTAAATGTCGTGCAAGTCTCAAGCACGGTTTTGCCAATTTTTTTTTACCGTGGACTGCCCATAGCAGTACATATGGTGGGTTGTGAGTGAGGCTTAAAGTCAACAACTAAAGTCAACTTGGCTTTGGGTTGCATGCTTTTGCTCTGCTCAGTTTTTGCTTTAACTTCCTTTTTGATGATGGAAAACTGATATCCATTGCTAACAATCTATTATCTGTATCAAATAGATGCAAGGGGTCAGGATATGTTCGGCACTTTGTCACATAATTAGTTACCCATGGTGAAAATCCAAGATAGCGGTGTGGTGGTAACACGTACACAGCGGCCTCTCCGGATCCAAAATGGGGGGGGGGGGGGGGGGTCGTCATTTTGTTCCTTTGATCGACCCGGTAGAGCACATGGAACCCAGATCAACTGGTGTTCATGTCTACCATCACCAGACACTCCTACCATACAGATACCATTGCAGAAAACATCATAAAAGATTATCTGCTGGACAAATTACGCAACCTCGGCCAGCTGTGAGGAACAGGCCTCCAGTCCTCGGCCTCGCCTGAGGCCCGTGACATGGGGAGGAGTCATCGGAAGCAGTGTGCAAGGAGGCAGAAACGTGGCAAGCATGGGGGTGTTTGTGCTAGGCTAGCAGCTAACCCTAGCCGTCCGACTCTCCCATCCATTCTACTCTGTTCCCTAGAAAATAAACTTGACTACATCCGACTCCAATGGACTACCCAGTGTGAGTTTAGAGACTGCTGCATCCTTGTTTTCACGGAGATGTGGCTCAGCAACCGAATTCCAGACACCGCCATTCAGCCAGATGGGCTCGCTTCATTCCGAGCCAACAGAGATGTACCTCTGTGTGGTAAGACTTGTGGAGGTGGCTTGTGTATTTCCATTAACACACAATGGTGCAGGAATTTGGTGCTAGTCTCTGGTTATTGCTCATTGTTAGTGGAGTTTGTGACTGTTAGATGTAGACCATTTTATTTACCACTGTGCTCTGTGTACTGTATGGTGCTATCAGCAAACTGCAGAATGCACACCCAGATGGACTGTTTATTGTCACCGGAGATTTCAACCATAGAAATCTCAGGTCAGTGCTCCCTAAATTCCATCAGTATGTGGACTTTGCAACGAGAGGGGTGAACACGCTGGATCTTGTTTACACAAACATTCCCGGTGCAGGCAGCACGGTGGTGTAGTGGTTAGCGCTGTCGCCTCACAGCAGGAAGGTCCAGGTTCAAGCCCCGTGGCCGGCGAGGGCCTTTCTGTGTGGAGTTTGCATGTTCTCCCCATGTCCGCGTGGGTTTCCTCCGGGTGCTCCGGTTTCCCCCACAGTCCAAAGACATGCAGGTTAGGTTAACTGGTGACTCTAAATTGACCGTAGGTGTGAACGTGAGTGTGAATGGTTGTCTGTGTCCATGTGTCAGCCCTGTGATGACCTGGCGACTTGTCCAGGGTGTATCCTGCCTTTTGCCCGTAGTCAGCTGGGATAGGCTCCATCTTGCCTGTGACCCTGTAGAACAGGATAAAGTGGCTAGAGATAATGAGATGAGATGAGATTCCCGGTGCATACCGTGTGGAGCCCCGCCCCACCTCAGCAACTCAGACCACATCTCTGTTATGCTATTTCCAGTATACAGACCGCTAGTCAGATGCTCCAAACCAGTTCTAAGATTGGTGAAAACCTGGCCAGAAGGAGCTATCTCTGCTCTCCCAGGACTGTTTTGAGAGAACTGACTGGGACATGTTTAGGGAGGCTGTAGCCAATGGTGACTGCACTAACTTAGAAGAGTACACAGCATCAGTGACCAGTTACATCAGCAAGTGCATTGATGATGTTACTGTCTCTAAGACCATCACCAGTCACCCCAACCAAAAGCCGTGGATTACTGCAGAGGTGTGTACACTACTGAGGCCCCAGATGCTGCCTTCAGAGCGGGTGACAGTGTGGCCCTGAGAGCAGCTAGGGTCAAACTGTCTCAGGCCATCAGAGCAGCAAAGCACACACCCACCCAAAGAATCTGCAGCTACATGTTTCCACTTCCAAGTTTCAGGATCAAACCATGTTCCATGGTGGATCCATTTGCATCTAAATATTGTGTTCATAATCAATTGATTTTGATGGCACCAGGTAAGGAATCTTTCTCCATTATCATTATTTTCTACTCTGTCAGAGTTGTTGTGACCTAGAACAGAGTCCCATGCATTGGAATCCTTACTCTTTGAAGAGATAGTGGCATTGACATGACCTAAAATTATCTGTTTGAATTTGGAACAATTTTTGTTGAGATTTTTTTTTTTTGCCTTTGTCAAGCAACGATAGAACAACAGTTTTGATGATTCGGAAGCCTTGTCTGTTGCCGCATATGAATTCAGTAGTGCAAGATGCATCCCTTTGATGATAACAGTAGTAGATATAATTCTACCTTTCAGGTGTTCTTGGTACTCATCCATTGCCACATAAGGAGCATATAGTATGGCTACACCAGGCTCCTTTTTACAGTCGTATCCATTCCAGATGATTTGCCATCCTTTCATTGAGTCATCATCAAGCTCAAAGCTGCCTTTTCCCATGCGTCTCACTTCCTGCAGGGCTAATGCATCAGTACCAAGTGGCTCTGTAACCTTGATGATCGTTGCTAGTTTGATATCATCATGCAGTGTTCAAACATTGATGAATGCTATTCTTAACCTGTTATGCTTGCTAACTTGTTTCCATTTTGAGTTCTCATTACCAGATGGTTGGAGGACAGGGACAAGCTGTCAGTCAGTAGCATGCTTTTCGCCAACCTCAGCCTGGCTGGTCACTGAGAGACATGCCCTTTGTTGACCCGCACAACGGATGATGTGCTATAGTTTTCTTTTGGTTGACATGTTCATATGCCTTCAGTTGTGTTTTTCTTGTGACACCATCACACCATGGCCAAAAAAAAAAAAAAAAGAAAGAAAAAAGTGGTCTTTGAGAGGAGAATCCATATCCCAAAACTGAATTGCTCCACAAAATCATCTTTGCCATGTTGTGACTGAAGAGGAACTGATCTGGTCAGTCGATGTGTACTATTATTCAGTTTTTATTTCAGAAAATCTGTTAGGTAATAGTGAACAGTCTCTAAACATTGTAACATATAAACCTTTCAGCTATTTTCATGGGTGATGATACTGCCCTTCAAAATGAACGTGTGTAGAAGTAAATAAAGCTTTTATTTATTCACTGAGCTTCCAGGACTCTCAGGCTGAAGCTGAGGAAAGAGCAAAGATTGCTCTTGAGTCCAGTGGTCAGCTGAAGTATAAGAAGTTCATCCTGAAGTACCAGGTAAAAAAAGCTGAAAGACTCAGTGAAGATTTTGGCAGAACAATGCTATGAGACTCCCAAGACACATGTCAAATTATGCAAAGTAAGTGAGAAAAGCCTGACATTAATCCTTATTTTTCAAAATACTGCAGGATAAATTGCACCACAGACTGAACTCCTGATTCCCAGTAACAACATTCTTGGTGACTTTTGTTGTTGTATTCCTTCTTTTTAACACCTTTATAAAATGTTATTGGGTGCACATTAGAAGAGTGTGAAAATAATGGTCCCCAAATGATATGTTAAATAAATGAAACCTGCAGTACCACTGCTGCAACCTCCATAAACACTGGAATAAGTGCTTTGACAGTCCGCATACAAGTGTAACTTGTAAAGTATTAAAGCAGATAATGATGAGGAATGTGGGTCAGAAACACATCGATACAGATATTTTATTTTATAACCCCCCACACAGTAATTTATGAAAATGAAGTCTACTTTGGCATTTGGCTGACCACCCAGCCCACATTTCAAGGTATATTCCAGAAATGGTATATTCACATCCTGACCAAATAAAACAATGCCCTGCAATTCATTGATCAGGGGGTTAAATATATATAT
Organism: Neoarius graeffei; assembly: GCF_027579695.1. Taxonomy (NCBI): domain Eukaryota; kingdom Metazoa; phylum Chordata; class Actinopteri; order Siluriformes; family Ariidae; genus Neoarius; species Neoarius graeffei. The sequence continues at coordinate 51,533,061 of NC_083571.1, read as the reverse complement.
ATATATATATATATATATATATATATATATATATATATATATTTTTTTTTAGACTTTAGCCTCTTATATCATGCAGTGAATAACACACAGGACTTACGGCAATGTTTATTATGACAATTTAACACAGACAGATTAACGTCAGAATACGTATTGCATATTTGTGGTAAAGCAAAAGCTTACAAAGGAACCATCAAACTAGAAGCCATCAAATGTGGAAAAAAGAGCAATAGAAGTGACATTTAATGTAATATTATATACCATAATATTTAATATCATATTGTTGTTTTATATTTATTGCATGAACAATAAACATGAACAGTTTAAACAGTAACGTTTCATTTCTCCTGGAAATAAATATATGTTATTTACCAGCTGGGAGGTCCGTATAGTGAAATACCGTGACCGAGGTCTTGAAAGTGCTGAGCGAGGCCCTCTGGGCTGAGGTCAGTATTCAAGGCCGAGGTCACGGTATTTCACCATACGGACCGATCTTAAGATGGTAAATAATATATTTATTTTTTATTTACAAAATTCTAAACAGAAAACGTAAGCGCCTGAAAGGGAAAACCGAGCCGAGCCACCATTTTGAATCCTCATTCACGGCTGTAATGCAAATGGTTTCATCCTCGGTATACACGTGCACTTCCATGGCAGGAAAAAAACTACATTTTGCTGCCTATGTAGTCCCCTATTTATACAAAATTGAGTAATTCAGGATTCAGCCAAGGCTTTTAGCTTTCTCCTAAATGTTTTTAAAACTCGCTTTTGCTGTGAAGACTGTCGTTATCACTATCCATGATGTAAAATTAATGATATTCTCCTGAGAAATGTGAAAATAAATGTTGACAAAAATTGCTACTGTGTTTGTTGTTGTTGTGAACGAGCGAGTCGCCAGAGGTCCATAACCGGGGTCTGTATCGTAGGATACGGACCCGCTCGCCAGCCAATCAGAGCACAGGATTTGATGGAAACCGGACCGCGAAAAAAATTAAATTATTTCATTAACATTTTTTTTATTAAACCTGTAACGGTTGGTAATGCTGAGCAAAAACATGGCTGAATCCTGAATGACTCCATTTTGTATAAATAGGGGACTACATAGGCAGCAAAATGTAGTTTTTTTTCCTGCCATGGAAGTGCACTTGTATACCGAGGAGAAAGCAATTTACATTACAGCCGTGAATGAGGATTCAAAATGGCGGCTCGGCTCTCCCTTTCGGGCGCTCTCGTTTGCTGTGAGAATTTGGGAAAGAAAAAAAAATATATATATATTATTTACCAGCTTAAGGTCGGACCTCCCAGCTGGTAAATAACATATATATATAATTCATTTCATCACCAACCAGTAAATAAGGGATCTCTCATTGTGCGGCAAAACATGTTCAGTGTTGCCAGATACTGCTGACGTTTTCCAGCCCAAAATATGTTCAAAACCCGCCAAAATGCACTTAAAACCGCCCAAAATGTAAAATGTACTCGATGCCTATCTTGTAAAGTAAAAATATGCAGCTAAAGACCAGTATACTATTTGTAAATCAAACAACAATGCAAACAACTTCTAAATGGCAACATGAGACCGTCAGTGCTGGAGGTGAAAAATCTGCTGTCTGGTACTCGGCTCTGTATGGTTGAATCAGATTATAACTTTGCAATCATCTGCTGTGTTCTGAATCCTACATGCACCAGTAGGTGACGCACACGCAGAATATTATGTCGGCTCTGATTGGGTCACAGGAGTGTTTAATATGGATTGGATTGGATGTAGACCAGTGGACGTAGATAGTACATAGAATGTGCTGCATCAAAGTCCTTCTAAGGCTATAAGTGTCTCTGGCTGCATTCTCACACAGAATGTTGGTGCGAAATATTTATAAACATCTGATAAAAACCTGCCGAACTAACGTCAAATTTTTGTCAACCAGCCCGAACCATTTTTCGCCCGCAAAGTAGAATTCGAAACCGCCCAATCTGGCAACACTGAACATGCTTTGGTTTGAACCAAACGATTTCAGACATCCCAACCTGCAGAAACTCATTTCAGGGAGGTGCTGTGACCCCCCCGATGGGGAAAAAAAGTCATGCCCCGCCCCCCATAGATATACATAGAAGACTAGATGCCTCACCGTGTATTCCAGAACGTCCGCACAGGGCGGCCATCTTACCACAGGCAAGCTTTTCCACAGAATTTGCGGTACACTGAGGTAAGACCATTGAGATGCTTAAATGTTTATACTCTTATCTCGCTGAAATTTTGACGTATATACAAATGGTTTGATTTCTTAAAACATTATTAATGTGGTTGTAATTCTGGGTGCTTGAACATGCTAAAATCGTACCTTTTCTCTTCAAAACGACTTACTGCAGCTTTGTCAAGGTTGTGTTTCATGCTAGGCTAGCTCGTAGCACCAAGTAATTTTACATGGAAGGTCATGAGATAATATTTTCAATAACTCAAGTTGCACTTGCACATGGTTTTCATTTTCGGGTTGGTTAATTTAAAACAACTTACATTATGATTTCTAGAGGAAATTAAATTACTGACTGTGACGAGATGCCAGACTTCTGCGAGGCTTTCGGTTGCTCGAACCGGCGATGTCTGGAAAGTAGGGCACGCGGGATCACCTTTCACCAGTAAGATAATACATCATTTTTTTAAGGATAATCGGTAGCATTATTTACTTAGTGAAATAATGTCCAATACAGTTCCTGATATGAGCAGCCGGGCTTTTTTTGTCACAAACTACCGTGAGTCGCTGTCACTGTTTTATACTATTACTTACTCGGACAGTGCATTTGTTATTATGCTATGATGTGAGTTTGCATTTGTTATTATGTTATGCTGTGAGTGCATTAGGTTTTTGAGGTGGATAAAGTATTTCTGAAGTTTCAGAAGTGAGTAAGCTGTTTATTTAACTTTAGCTTCCCCTACGGCCCTATCACATGTAAAAATATTTTCACTAAAAATTGGAAATAAATTGTATGGTTATTTGTCCTAAGGCCGCAGTTATCCATAAGTATGCAGTGTTAGGCTTCTCACAGCATAGGAATTTCAGCATGTATTTTTTTTTAAAACATAAAATGATTATTCATCATTAATATCATAAATACATACTTCCGTTTGGTTTTTTTATAGAACAAACCAAACCATTTGAATATCGATTGAAATTTGAGGAAGTTACGGTCATCTGAAAAGTACATATCGCTACCGACACAATGTAATGGGTAAGCCAGCTGTCTGAGGTAAGATGGCCGCCATGTGCGGACGTTCAACTTCGCTGACGGGCAACGGGGACGAGGCATCTAGTCTTCTATGTATATCTATGCCCCCCCCCCCAAAAAAAAAAGCTGATTGGTTGACTCAGCAAAATAAGCCAATCAGGATGCTCTTTGTCGAGCATGCGCTACAGGAACAGGCACACACGCAGTCTCTCTCACGCTCCAGCACATGCGCGGTGCAGACATTAATGTTGCTCGTGCGCGCTCTTGCTCTAGATTGCGGGAGATATTCTCCGGTTTGCGGGCATCAGGGAGCCGCTATCAATATGCGGGAGACTCCCGGAACTTCCAGGAGACTTGGGATGTCTGCGATTTTCCCTGCAGACGAGAACACAGAGGAGGGGCTCTGAAATCAGCCTCATACTCACCAGAACCTCAAACATAAAAGGTAGATAAAAAACACAATGCAAGTAAAACGGCACATATAAAATGATCAGCGTAAACATGGCAACACTTAGCACTAACACGCCTGGCTTCCTGTCTGTGGCCTGGTTGGTGTCAGCAGAGGCTTTACAAGTCACTATACAGGTGACTACACACAGAGTTACAGGTAACACACACAAAAATACATTTATATCAAGCAAGTATATTGGAAGGAACTGGAACCCAATTGCTAACACACACACAAAGATGCATAGGATAACAGAGCAGGTTGGGGAGAAAAGAACAGCAAGTGATGGATGTTTTTGAGTAAGAATGCTTTCAAATGCCACCAGCTGGTGAAGTAGATACCCACAGAGCCTCGATCCAACTAACAGTTCTCTCGAAATTATACAAATATTGTCTACTTCGCAAATGTACATTAAAACTGGACTCAGAATCAGCTCCAGCAGGTCACTGAGGAGGAGGAAGATGGCAATGAAGGAGATTCCACCTCCACTCTTATGATGTTGGAACAGAATACTGAAAGCCCAAAGCAGAGCTGGAAAACCCGCACACACACCAGTGATGAAGAAGATGGAATAACGGATCATTTTGTTTTCATAAAAATACCATCTGGGAAAAGGTCGGTAACAGCCGTACATGTCCATGGCTTGTTCTCTCTTCTGTTTCTTTAAGTGCTGTAATAAAGTATGGTATGTGTAAGAAATCAAACATTTTGGAACACACGGTTATAAATAATCAATACTTAAGTCCTGAATCAGACCAACATGACATGAAGCTGATGACTTTTTATCAAAAGTATGTTCAGAAGTGTTTTATTGCATTTACACCACAGCAGTTTGCAGTGTTTACCATTTTAAATTTGCAAAAGAAAGGTATGTCTTATTTTTAGACATTTTTATTTCTACTTCATGTTGTGGAAAGTCCACATGACTACATCCTGTACATTTCTGTTATCGTCGCTATATACAAACATTCCCTCAGCAGCCTCTGTTTTCTCTCTGGTTTTAAGTTAATAAAACAGAAAATGCAGCTTGTCATGCACCAGAGAAACTGTAAAGCAGTCTTTGTCTTTGTCCTGTGGATTTCCCCATGGTTACAAAGCCCTGACACTGAAAACTGTTTCCATTAATGTTAAATAAATGTCTCATTCACCATATCAATAATTACATTTTTCTTTCTTGAATGACATACCTTTCTTTTATTAATTTATCATTAACTGTCAGTGATGTAGAATGTACTACATACAGGTCCCTGTGAAAGAGCTGTTTCTATGGAAATGATAATGGATTAAAAGGAGCGCATTAATATAAACTGTGATTTGAATTATAGTCAGAACTATCATCAGAGCTACAATACAGAAAATTAATCAAAAATCTTCACCAATCAAACTTAAGAATTAAAAAGTGCTATGGTACAATAATTTTACAATAATACTCATCTCATTATCTGTAGCCGCTTTATCCTTCTACAGGTTCGCAGGCAAGCTGGAGCCTATCCCAGCTGACTACGGGCGAAAGGCGGGGTACACCCTGAACAAGTCGCCAGGTCATCACAGGGCTGACACATAGACACAGACTCACATTCACACCTACGGTCAATTTAGAGTCACCAGTTAACCTAACCTGCATGTCTTTGGACTGTGGGGGAAACCGGAGCACCCAGAGGAAACCCACGTGGACAACATGCAAACTCCACATAGAAAGGCCCTTGCCGGCCCCGGGGCTCGAACCCAGGACCTTCTTGCTGTGAGGCGACAGCGCTAACCACTACACCACCGTGCCGCCCTACAATTATACTTATATCTCGAATTATGTTTGTATTTCAGTTACAACACTTACCAACACCACTGATGACCCAGAGGAAAATAACTGACTGAAAACCAAACTGGAGTCACACAATATGTTTACCTGGAAAACATACCAAAACTATGACATAACATATAGTACATATATGGTATTATGTGGTAAAGAAAAAAAAACATTAAAAACACAAAACATATTTCATAGTTAAAATTTTTCAAAGTTGCCAGTGTTTACCTTGATGCCGCTTTACACACTATTGGCATTATCTTAACCAGCTTCATGAGGTAGTCACCAGGAATGCATTTTAATTAACAGGTGTGCCGAATCAAAAGTTAATTAGTGTAACTTCTTGCCTTCTTAATGCATTTGAGGTTAATAAACAGTCTCATCTCATTCTCATCTCATTTTCTCTAGCCGCTTTATCCTGTTCTACAGTGTCGCAGGCAAGCTGGAGCCTATCCCAGCTGACTACGGGCGAAAGGCGGGGTACACCCTGGACAAGTCGCCAGGTCATCACAGGGCTGACACATAGACACAGACTCACATTCACACCTACGGTCAATTTAGAGTCACCAGTTAACCTAACCTGCATGTCTTTGGACTGTGGGGGAAACCGGAGCACCCGGAGGAAACCCACGTGGACACGGGGAGAACATGCAAACTCCGCACAGAAAGGCCCTCGCCGGCCACGGGGCTCGAACCCAGACCTTCTTGCTGTGAGGCAACAACGCTAACCACTACACCACCGTGCCGCCCGGTTAATAAATAGTAAATAATAAAATCCAGTAAATAGCCCTGTTCCACAACGGCATTAATTTTTATGATGTCAAGAGCCGCTCAACTAAATAAAGAGAAATGACAGTCTAATTTTAAAACATGAAGTGTCTTTTAATGAATATAAAGAGAAAAAAACAATGAATTACAAGGTGTGTCCAAGTGTGTGTGTGTGTGTATATATTAGTCAAAACGCCCATGTTTTTTAATGTTCCAGAATAAGAGCATTCATTTAAAAGTAGTTTCTTTTTTTGTCATTTAAAATAAATTGTTTTGCATAACTTCCAAACACTTCACCTCCACATTCACATCACACTACACAAGCAGACCAATGAAACCTTCATAATGTAACTAAGTACAAATGGAGCTGGACAAATCAAAAGTTGTTTTCTAATTGCTGAAAAAATCTGGCATTCGAAACATCAACACAACGCAATTTCATCAATACTGTTTGCAACATATTTCTGAAAATAATTCATCAGGATTTGATATCCTGTCTACAAATAGTCATTCTTTAAAAAATCACTGTTATGTGAAATAACTCACAGTTTTGTGCAGAACTCTGGTAACCTGGATTGAACTTAAACCGAACAGAATGTTTCATCTGTGAGTGAAAGCCTGTAGAAGATGGAATAAAAATTTGAAAGAGGAAAAGAGAAAGATGGTATCATGTGTCATTTATACCACACCACTGCTGAATTCTTGAATCTGATTGGTCAGAAAGAAGAACTTTATTCATCACATGTATACTTGTGAAATTCCTCTCTGCATTTAACCCATCTGAAGCAGTGAACACACACACATACCCAGAGCAGTGGGCAGCCATGCTAACAGGGCCCGGGGAGCAGTTGGGGTTAGGTGCCTCACTCAAGGACGCCTCAGCCGAAGGCTGCCCCATGTTAACTTATCCACATGGCTTTAAACTGTTGATTCTGTGATTCAACTTTTGTGAAATCGTGGTGTTTTTCTAAATATTTCATTTTACTCACACGTTAATATAAACTGATCTACAGTATCAGTGTATTAGAGTCTAATCCAAGTAAATAAATAAATAAATATTACACATAGTTATAATCAATTAAATATAGTTTTATTTTGTTGTTGTGTTCTTTTTTTCAGAGGTATTCGTGCTGATGATGTTTATCAAAATACTTATGATCATTTTTTAAACACTTATTAAAGCCTTAGAATTGAGGGTGAAAAATATGCAGTGGAAATGATGATGACAATGAAGACAACAATTATTATTATTATTATTATTATTATTATTATTATCCATGTGTTGTTTTATTCATTTATCAACTTCCATTTCTGCAAAATTAATTTATTTTAAATTCATTTAAGTTTTAAAATATATTTTTTAATGTAATGTGGTATTTACTGCATGAAATACTTGCTGAATTTGTGGGTTTATGTTTCAAATAAAACACCGTCATTAATCTGCCCTTTGCATCAGTGACATTAAATGGTAAATGATTATAATGTTGCGAAGAGCTGTTGTCATTGATGCATTTTAAAACACTCAGAACAAAAGAGAATAACTAGTAATGCAGTGGGAATAATAATAATAATAATAATAATCTTCAGTTGCTACTTTATTGCAGTTGATCCAAAGCCTATTGGTCCCTCACTGAACCACACGACAACTGCTCGAAAATTATAGCCAAACATGACTCAATTACTTTGTTGTTTTTGTTTGTTTGGTTTTGTTTTTCTACTTTTACATCTCTTCTCCTTTTTATATAAAATACACTTTTTTTAACTCTTCTGTGTCTTGTTGTGTTCTGGGGATCACTGTAACCTCTTTATGCTCTTGAGCAACAGCTGTTTATTTATTCAGAAGATGATTTTATCACAAACAACTTATGTGTGGTACAATACCATCAAGAATAGAACTGAGCGGCTGAGAGTTAAAAACCTTGTTAAGTTTGAACCTAAATCTCTGAGCTACCAGTGCAGTCCCATGTGACAAAGCTGTGAAACTTTTTTTCCCCTTTTTTTCCAAGATGTAATGACTGTAATTGGTGAATCTTTTCTGGTATTGTGTCCTGAGCAAATAATAATTTCAACACATCAGTAAAATTAGTTCAGGTTTCTTCAAGTGTAACACCATTTTTACACAGCAGTTTATTGACTGGATGTCCTTCATAACAGCAGCAATTTACACAAGCATTGAATATACAATCCTCTTCTATACATTTTCTGATTTTATTTTTGATGTGAAATATCAACATTTATCCCCCAATGAGCAAATCTATTTTTGTTACAATTCCACATCTTTTTGAATGCAATAATCAGGGGGAGTTGGTATAACTGTGTTAGAAGGAGTAAGCCACGTCTTACAGTGATAAAAAATACATCGCTATCATAAAATAAAATGTTTATTTTTTGGCATCCACATCAAATTAATTGGTGTCAGTAGAAATACACAAGCAATGAAAGAAGATTGTGTGCACTGATTGTTTGAGAAATTCAGACTATTTCTCAATAATCACCTCAAGCAACTCAGTAAAATGTTGGCTAATCGCTCGGTCACTGTAAGTGAGGAAGAATTGCAAATGATGAAAGAAAATGCTGTTCCTAAAAGCACTAAGGACTGCTATTAATCGATGTGAATAGCAAGCAGAATAAGATTATAAGAATTAATATCTGGCCAGCCAATTGTGGTTAACTGAAGTTAATTAAAACACAATAATCATAATTTCCATGAAGGTAATGTGAAAATTTCCATAAAGCACATGGAATTAATTCTACTGTACACACATTGTTGACACAATTAAAAAAAAACATATCAAGAGTCCCCTAATCCCAAATTAAGCCATCTCCCTGTCCTATGATTAACTAAAAAAATTTAATGTAGATATAATCCCAGTCACTGAGGAAGAATAAATACTGTATGTGCAGAATAATAACAAAATTTTAAAAATTAAAAGCAGTATTTTGATGGAAATTTATATTCAATCTTGGCTCTGAGGGAGCTTAAGTTCCAGTGGTGCAAATATCTGCTGTAATATTTGCGATGTTGTAATGTAGACAGTTACAATGACACACACACACACACACACACACACACACACACACAAGATTCTTTCCTGGTGTTGCTGTTGTTTGATATGTCATAGATTTTTCACTTCTCTTTTCATTTACAAACTGCCATTTTATCCACAATTCTCAAGAAGGTAGCTGCCTGATGATGACAACCATAAGAACATTTCTGGTATTTTCTGATATCTTCATAGACTCAGGTCTTCACCTCAAACTGATCTCTGATCAGTGTTCATGTCTGTGTGAGTTTGCTGTTTATGAACCCTGAGCTGCTCCTTACAGACCAGTACACACAGCAGGGGGTCTGAGATCACTCTGATCAAATAGACTGAGAGATGTGACTCCGGTTCATAAAAGTAAAATGGACCATAATTAAATCTGAAGATAAGCACAAGGCCAGCTGTTGTGCAGAAAGTGATAAGTGTGAATGTGGAAACGATCAGCACTGCTGAGCTGGGCTTGATGTGGTCAGATGCAGGAGAGGCTTTGCAAGTGAGTATGCATGTGATGACTAAAATGCAACAAGGCAAAAAGCTAAAAATCACATTGAACCACATATTTATGAACTGCAATCCAAAGACAATCAGCCACAGAATGATGCAGGAAATGGTGGAGCAGAGAGGAGAGAAGACATGAGCAGAGCAGAGCTGGTGTTTGAGAGAAAGCACGCTCTTCAGAGCCACAAGCTGGTGGAGGAAAAGACCACAGATTCTACATGTAATAAATAAATGAATAAAAATCCTGATATCTGTAAAATACACTTCAGTGGAAGAATTGAAAGATCTTGTAGCACTGGACTTTACAAGGCTGTCTATTAAATATGTTGATATAATTGCACTCGCAAGCAGCTCAGCCAAGTCATTGATGATGAGGAGGATGATGAAGGTTGAAATTTGGCCTCCTTGTTTGTGGAGAGTGTAAAGAACATGAAGAGCCCAAATCAAAGCTGGCAGGCTTACACACACACCAGCGATGAGGGAGATGCTGATCATCAGGTCATCATAATAAACAGGAGGGCGAATGGTTGAATACGGTGCCCCAGGATATCTGTGGTTACTTGGGTTATAATAGTCCTCAGAATATCTGACGTCCATGATCACAAGGTGTGAAGTGGTATCGTAGCAGAACAGCCTTGAAAAACAAAATCAAAGTGAGACAGAGTGTGTACTGTGTAGTTTGTGTGTGTGTAAAGTGCAAGGTTTCTACAAGTTTATAACGGCCACTTACTAAAGTCACAGACAGGCCACTGAGATGAAAATCTGCTGAAGCCACGAGAAGGATGCACCACAAGGAAACCTAGATGAAATTGACATGGGAAAAATGCTGCTCTTTGAATTTTACATATTATGTCATGTAAAATTTTACATTACATGCCTTTCCTGGCTGAGTTAAAATAAATAAGTAAATGGACAAATGATTATTAACAAAACTATTATGGTCTACTACAGAAAGCATTAAGGCTTCTACACATTAAAAACTGTTAAAGTCAGTCATCGATGGTTATTTGACATGACACAATGAAACATATTTAAGAAACATTCAGTTCATAACATTTTGGTAAAATGCTATCAAACTGCATTCACACTAACCAGTGAATTAAGTAATATCACATGAAAAAGAGTGCTGTTGTACTGAATATGACACAGCGTGACTGTGATTTCGCTGCAGGTAATCAGCCATGTGAATACTCAGTACAACAGCATTGTTGTGAGTGTGATGTTGCTTTGATAGAACAGTTCTCAAAACAAGAACTTATTATTCAGTTACTTACATTTCAGACACAATATGGCTAAATATTTTGTTTATTTTTGCTACGTCAGCTAAAATAGTTCCCAATGAAGCCACAGCTGGATAGAGAGTTGCAGATTGCCATGAGATGCAAAGAGTGACTAACAGCCCGTAGTGAGTGTATTAACAGTTTCAATGTAAAGATCTTTTGCTATAATTGGAAATGTATGTGGGGAACAGACAAGCTGAGTGACACAAACAGTGAAATGTAACAGTGCTGTTATACTAAATACCAGCATCAATGGAATGGCACTTGTCAAATCAAATTAGCAGACTGAAATAAACTCGATGTTGTTCTTTGTTTCACAGTCAGCAAGATTTGCGACATAATTTCAGAAAATATAAATAAATCCTTTGTCTATAATATTTAGGTTCTCAGAATATTAGATTTGAGTAAATTTGTTCATTAAAATGCAAGGTAAATTGAGGTAAATTGAATCAGTGAAATAATTATTACAAAGCCTAAAATAAGCTTTCATTATAACAAAAATATTGAAAAATATAAAAAATGATTATTTTAAAATTAATTTAAGTAAATATTTATATTCAGAAAAATACAACACATTTTGAATCATGAAAAGTTTGAAGTTTTCTCTTACCTGAATTCAGTGGTGAGTGGTAGAAATTAACACACACTTCCTTTTCTCACTTGCAATTTCCTAGTTAATGTAAGTACATCAACACCATGACTACTATCAGTAACATGAGTTACCTATTTATTTTATTTTTTGAAAGTGCACCAATACGTGCACTCTTAGACACTTGTGTATGTGAAAAATGATTGGCGGTAATAAAGAGAGGGGTATGTGTGTCTGGGTGTATTTAATTTTGCACCGTGTATCTACATGGCTTGTACACAGCTGAAATGCTGCCACACAAAGACCTCCCTTCCAGATGCACACACCTTTTTCTCTGAAGTCATACAGGAATATCTTGCTCCCATACAGTCATCAAACAAAGTGGTATAAAACATGTAACTCTATTAAAAAGAAAAGAGCATAATTTATGTTAAATTTCCTTTGATTCTTCATCAGAGGTCAGTGTCGAAGCACAGCATCACTCCTGACTGGATATTTTTGTTCGTGGATTGTTTCTCAGCTCAGCCATAACACTGAAGATAAAAATCTCAGATTTACTTGTACCAGTGCCACATCCATTAACATTCAAATAACTTGTCAGTGTCACTGCTGTGTTAAGAAATATCCACCATGAAAATAATATCTAGTCAGCTGTGGTGGTTCCTTTCCACTGTTGGACAGGAAGAAGGTGGGTGACAAATACTGCAGAGCAATAGATCCATTACAGTCAGTAACTGTACACTTACAAAACACACCAGGTATAACTGTAAACTGGCGAATGAGTATAATTACAAGGTGTTATATAAAAACTAAGATGTGTTTTACTTGCAATAAAATAGTATTATACAGTGGCCTATTAAATGTATAGTTGCCCAAATTTAGGCTACACTCTCTACTGTCAAGTACAATTTGTTGCTCTGAGCATTTCCTCTCATCTGACAGCATTAGACATCTTAAACCATTGTCGGTGTGGAAGTACTCGACTCTGCCCTTTGCATGGTGGCGCAAAGAGATGAAGCTTATGCTTGAGTGGTGAATGTATATATCACGAGTAAATGGGGTTGTTTCCTTTGCTTAATGCAGGCCAATAATTTGACTCTTCTAAAACACAGTAACATCTTTTCCATGAGCAAGGGATACATTTTCCCACATGTTTGTTCATGAAGTAAGAAGCTACTCACTGCATCAGTTTGGGTGCATATATACAGTGGTGCTTGAAAGTTTGTGAACCCTTTAGAATTTTCTATATTTCTGCATAAATATGACCTAAAACATCATCAGATTTTCACACAAGTCCTAAAGGTAGAGAAAGAGAACCCAGTTAAACAAATGAGACAGAAATATTATACATGCTCGTTTAGTTATTGAAGAAAATGATCCAATATTACATATCTGTGAGTGGCAAAAGTATGTGAACCTTTGCTTTCAGTATCTGGTGTGACCCCCTTGTGCAGCAATAACTGCAACTAAACGTTTCCGGTAACCGTTGATCAGTCCTGCACACCGGCTTGGAGGAATTTTAGCCCATTCCTCCATACAGAACAGCTTCAACTCTGGGATGTTGGTGGGTTTCCTCACATGAACTGCTCACTTCAGGTCCTTCCACAACATTTTGATTGGATTAAAGTCAGGACTTTGACTTGGCCATTCCAAAACATTAACTTTATTCTTCTTTAACCATTCTTTGGTAGAACGACTTGTGTGCTTAGGGCCGTTGTCTTGCTGCATGGCCCACCTTCTCTTGAGATTCAGTTCATGGACAGATGTCCTGACATTTTCCTTTAGAATTCACTGGTATAATTCAGAATTCATTGTTCCATCAATGATGGCAAGCCATCCTGGCCCAGATGCAGCAAAACAGGCCCAAACCATGATACTACCACCACCATGTTTCACAGATGGGATAAGGTTCTTATGCTGGAATGCAGTGTTTTCCTTTCTCCAAACATAACGCTTCTCATTTAAATCAAAAATTCTATTTTGGTCTCATCCGTCCACAAAACATTTGTCCAATAGCTTTCTGGCTTGTCCACATGATCTTTAACAGACTGTAGACAAGCAGAAATGTTCTTTTTGGAGAGCAGTGGCTTTCTCCTTGCAGCCTTGCCATGCACACCATTGTTGTTCAGTGTTTTCCTGATGGTGGACTCATGAACATTAACATTAGCCAATGTGAGAGAGGCCTTCAGTTGCTTAGAAGTTACCCTGGGGTCCTTTGTGACCTCGCCGACTATTACACGCCTTGCTCTTGGAGTGATCTTTGTTGGTCGCCCACTCCTGGGGAGGGTAACAATGGTCTTGAGTTTCCTCCATTTGTACACAGTCTGTCTGTCTGTGGATTGGTGGAGTCCAAACTCTTTAGAGATGGTTTTGTAATGTTTTCCAGCCTGATGAGCATCAGCAACACTTTTTCTGAGGTCCTCAGAAATCTCCTTTGTTCATGCCATGATACACTTCCACAAACATGTGTTGTGAAGATCAGACTTTGATAGATCCCTGTTCTTTAAATAAAACAGGGTGCCCACTCACACCCTGTTGTCATCCCACTGATTGAAAACACCTGACTCTAATTTCACCTTCAAATGAACTGCTAATCCTAGAGGTTCACATACTTTTGCCACTCACAGATATGTAATATTGGATCATTTTCCTCAATAAATAAATGACCAAGTATAATATTTTTGTCTCATTTGTTTAACTGGGTTCTCTTTATCTACCTTTAGGACTTGTGTGAAAATCCGATGATGTTTTAGGTCATATTTATGCAGAAATATAGAAAATTCTAAAGGGTTCACAAACTTTCAAGCACCACTGTATATATATATATATATATATATATATATATATATATATATATATATATATATGTTTGTGTGTGTGTGTGTGTGTGTGTGTGTGTGCGCGCGTAAACAATTCCTGATGCATTATTTTTATGAGTGGAATTTTTCTTTCATTATTCAGAGGCTCCAGCTGGAAGATGGGATAGCATGCTATAGGATATCTGTGATGAGCTGGTGATTTGTCCAGGGTGTACCCCGCCTCTCACCCATAGTCACTTGGGATAGGCTCCAGCTTGCCTGTGACCCTGCACAGAATAAGCAGTTATGGCTAATGGATGAATAGATGGATGCTATAGCATAGTGTGGTACATTTGCATACTGTGGATGTCATGGATCATCCAGGTACCATTCAGCTACTATTAAATGCCTACTGGATATTAAGACACCCTTCATTCTGCTTTTTACGTGCTAATAGTATGTAGGTATGCTTATTCGGGCACAGCCTATTTGTTTGTTCAGCTCGGTGTCCTTTGGGGCCATTATGGAGTCTCAACAAGGCATCAGTTTTGGTGTTCTTGGACCCCAGCTTGAGTTAATGAAGACATTCAGATTCATGATTCTTGGATTTAGTGTCTTTAATAATTTAATGCATTCAAGGTTTCTGTTATCAGTGATGATCAAAACAAAAACATTTTTCAGGTTGTGGCCATGCAATTACTGCTTCTTCCTTTGTTTGGTTGAGCTCCACTCACTGAAGCGTGGAAAATTCACATTTCTCCTCTCTGATACATGATTTGTGTATTCTTGCTCAATGGATAAGATGACCATAAAATCATATGTCATGCCAAGGTCATTCAGGAATTCACAAAAGCCTGGATGATGGAAGGGACATTGGTCAGAACATGAGACATTGCTCGACATTCATAGTGCCTGAAAGTAGGAATGAAGGCTCTCACTCATTCCTCTCTGTGATGTTTTATATGAACCTCCTATGTGTAACTTTACAAAGATAGCACTTCTTATCTGTTCGAGAGCTGATGGAACCACTGGCCATCGATACCTGTACTTCACTGTTACTGCAGTCTCTGTCCTTTTTTCCCACAAAGAAGAACCCTGCAGCTGCAGGACAGGTGGAGGGATGAGTGCAGGCCATCATTCATACTAATCTCACTTCATACTAAGGTGAGAGTGACCTCTGCTGACTAGAAGGTGTGATATCACAGGCTGATGAGACACTCATGTTCTGGTTATTTATCCTGTCCATTTAATTGTGTTCTCATTTCCTTTTAATGTCACAGCCTGATGATAAATCATCTTGTAAGACTGAGTTATAACAGTGATTCATTTCTTGTTCACAAGAATAAGTACAGCTATTTAATGATTTCTCAGTTACATTGCTGGTTTTGCACCCACAATGATAGAAGATGGAAGCTGTATTGCTTTTTTACAGTACAGATCACCCAGAGGCAGTTAAACATGTTCAAGAAGAAAGTAGTGGATTATCCTATGACATATTCCACACCATATAATGATTTCCACTGAGGTATGTGAGCAACATTAAAAAATTGTATCTTTGGTAAAAAAGCAAAACAAAAAACAAACAAACAAACAAACAAACAAACAAAAACGGCAACAGTTCAGGTCTGAAGCAATGCTTTTGAATCACATATGCTTTTGTCCAGAACTGTTACACTTGTTCTGAAGTAGTCCCATAATCCCATAACCAGTTATAGTTATATCTTTATGACACCCCCCCCCCCTTTATTTTAAACAAGATCTTAGATCTCAAAGCTACAAATGACCATGTTTGTGATTCTGACAAGTAAGGTTAGGAGGAAAACACATAGGTTATGTCCATATGCTTTAATTAAAATGGCATTTTAAAATGAAAAGGATCTCTGTCCAGATGAATATTTTAGCTTTGTACTAGAAATAATCTTCATCCATAATAACATACCTGAAAACGCATTTCACATGACTATTCTAATACACTGGCCATGCATGTCTTCTTCTTTAGTGTTATGCCTGATGGCAGGTCCATGGCATCCATTCTCTCCATCCTTTTCTATCTTCTGCCTTCCTTTTCATTTCACTGTAGATGTTTTCCTTTATCACATCCAGCATTCTAAGTCTTTTCTCTCCTCTGGGATTTTTGCCTGTCGTTCTACCTTCAATCACTTTTTTTTTAATAGTCCGTTTCCTCTTAGGATATGTCCCACCCAGTTTTTCTTTCTACTTATTCTCACATAGTTCTCTTTTCATCTACCATATGTAGCACCTCCTCATTGGTCTTCTAGCTGATTTCCTCATTCATCTCCAAACCCACATTTCAAAAGCCTTCAGCTGTTTGATATCTGCTTTCCTCAAGGGCCAAGTCTCTGCACCATACAGTAATACACTCCACACTAGTGTTTTTACCATTCTTTTCTTTAACTTCATACTCAGACCTTTAGTTAGTTGTTCCTTTCTCTTTGTAAATGCATTATTTGCCATGGCAATTCTTGCTGATTTCTTCTTCATATTTTCCATCATCTGTCATTAGTGCTCCTATGTATTTGAACTTGCTTGTTCCACTTTCTCTCTCTCTCTATGTAGATGTTCAGTGTGCCACCACTGTCTTGACACATTCATTCCGTTTGTTTTCTTGATGTTAATCTTCATGCCCAATCTGTTGGCCACATCATTAATGCATTCATGATTCTTTGTAACCCCTCTTCTGATGTTGCTAATATTGCCTGCTCATCAGGAAATCTCACATCTGTTAGTACTCTGCCACCTACCTCAATTCCATTAAACTCATTTTCAACTTTTCAAGTAACTCGTTCATCTTTTTGTTTAAGCATCAATTGAAAATAACAATGGTCACAACAAGCAGCCCTGTCTCACTCCTCAGCTTACACTGCGTGGTTGTGATACTTCTCCTCCCACTTTTACTCTTGCACTCTGGTCAAGGGATAGTTTCATGATCATCTGTCTATCCTTCCAGTCAATCCCAATTTCTTTTTAATACTTCCATCATTTGGACCCAGTTCACTCTGTCGAAAGCTTTTACAAAATCAACAAAGCATAGATGTCATTGTCATGTTCTGATGATCTTTCACATACTCTTCTCATAATACCCATGTGACAGCGGGGGCGTGGTCAAGCGTCGGTCTGTGACCAGAGGGCGGAGGCAGGGAAGGTAAGTGGCAGAATCACTGCACCTGATGTTGGTTAATCTATGTTTGTGTCTCTTCCCCAGTGACCGCGCCCTATATAAGGAGAGAGAGAGCAGAGGAAGGAAGCTCTCTCCCTGACCTGACGACTCGTGTGTGCGGCTGAGAGAGTGAATATAGTTACTGAAAAGTACTAAATAAAGAGAGTTTTCTTGTGGAACTTGATTCTGGCCTGCCGTCTTTTCTGTGCTCCCCCCCTACGAACTGCTACAGTGGTGCCGAAAACCGGGATTCGAGCACAGGAAAAAGAACAGCCCCATGGAGTCATCCCCCTTCGCGGACCTGGTCCACGCCCTCGCCACAGCCCAGCAGAGCCAGCACCCGGTGCTAGTCACCCTCCGAAAGGAGCAGGAGCACCAGTTTGAGGCCCTGGTGCTGGTGCAGCAGGAAGACTGACAGGCATTCCAGCACCTCCTCGCGTCGGCGGGGTCCACCACCTCCACGGGCCCTTCTCCCCTCACCCTCACTAAGATGGGCCCGCATGACATCCCTGAGGCCTTCCTCACGCTCTTCGAGCAGGCAGCAGAGGCCTCGGACTGGCCGGTGGAACAGTGCGCGGCGAGGCACAGCTGGCCGTGCTACAGCTCCCCGCCGACTGGTCTACGCGGACCTTTGCCGGGCCGTCCTCCAGCAGGTGGGGCGCACCCATGAACAACAGCAACAGTGCTTCCGCGCTCTGTGTCTGGAGGAAGTCAGCTGGCTGTTCGCATTTGGCCAGCAGCTCCGGGACGCCTGCTGACGGTGGTTGAGGGCTGACAACCGCGATGCCAAGGGGATCATTGATCAGGGGGTACTGAAGCAGTTCATTGCTCACTAACCAGAGGGAACCGCGGAGTGGGTCCAGTGCCACCGCCCGGCGTCGCTGGATCAGGCCGTTGAGTTGGCGGAGGACCATTTGGCGGCTGTTCCGACGGCAGGACAGCGGACATCCTCTTCTTCCCTCTTCTCTCTCTCTCTCCCCCTCCGTCCTCGCCCCATTCCCCCACCGCGGAGGCGGGGGCCGGCCCCACCCGCGGTGCCGGCCCGTCGCACCCTCGGTGCCAGCCCGTTTTTCCCTTCTGTGTCTGTCTCCCCTCCCAGGTGAGTGAGCCCCAGAGCGCCGGTGCAGAGAGTGTTAGGACTGGGACTGTTTTGGCCTCTAGAGGCCGCTGTTATTTCCTTTTCATGTCATGTTTATTTTGGCCTCTAGAGGCCGCCACTGTTCCTGTGTTTTGTGTTTTTGTTAATTGCCTGTTTAGTCCTAATTATCTTCACCTGTGTCCTTAATTAGTTTGTGTATTTATACCCCTGAGTTCAGTCCTCTTGTCACGGAGTCTTTGTGCTGTTATGTTTATCTCCAGTTTCCTCTGTACTGTGTTCTTTGTTTTTGCACTTTGCTTTTCTTTTGGATTTAGTAGTGACTGTGTTTTTGATCTTCTGAGCTTTTGCATTTTTGCCTTTTCCTTTTTGGACTTTGAACTTTTGATATTTTATTTTTCCCTTTGTCTTCCCAGTGTTGGATTATACTCTTTGTTTTTTTTTTGTTTGTTTTTTTTTTTGCCCTGTATATAGTGTATATAGTATAAATAAACCTTTTGATTCTTTTTCTACTTCTGCCTCACGCCTCTGCATTTGAGTCATCCCCCTGGTGGCCTAGTGGGGGTTTGCTGGATTATCACACCAACGAACCAGGTTCGAATCCCAGCAAAACCCTAACAGAAAGACTCCGTCATGACCGACTCAGCAGAGGCTGCTTCAACTGTCTACCCGGCCAACCTTCAGGGAATTACGACAGCTTTGACACACTTCGGAGCGACCATGGACGCTCATGGACGTACGCTCACCAGCCAACGTGAGGCCCTTGCTCGCCACGAGGAACTGCTTCAGCAAATCGGGAAAACCCTGGCACAGCTGACATCTCTGCCTGCATCTCCTGATCCAGCTCCCGCTCCTGTGCCTCCTGCCATGCTGCCTTCACCTCGCGAACCCAGCCTTCCTGCACCACAGAGGTACGACGACAAGCACGGTGAGTGCCGAGAGTTCCTTACCCAGTGTCAACTCACCTTTGAGCTTCAGCCTACCACCTACACTACGGATCGCCGCAAGATTGCCTTTGTGATAACCTTATTAGCTGGTAAGGCGCGAGCCTGGGCTACTGCTATCTGGCAAAGACAGGGACCTGAGTGCCTTGATTTCCAGCTGTTTTCTGAAGAGATGCTTCGGGTCTTCGATCAGGCGGACATCAGTACCGACGCAGCCCGAAAGCTCATGTCCATCCGGCAAGGAGGAAGCGTCGCAGATTACGCCATCTCGTTCCGAACGCTCGCAGCAGTAAGTGGATGGAATGAGACTGCCCTGGTGTCAGCCTTCCACCATGGTCTGTCTGACCCCATCAAGGACGGTCTGGCCTCTATTGGATGCCCAAGTGACCTCGAAACTCTCATCTCACATGCTATTCGTCTGGACAACAGAATTAGAGAACGCCGCCAAGTCTTGAGCCCCCCCCAGCCTCCCTGCCTCTACCTGGAGCCCGTCTACCTCCTTCAGTGACTGTCCAGAACCCATGCAAGTGGGTCGTACTCGCCTCTCCGCATCTGAGAGGGAGCGCAGAAGGAGGGACAAGTGCTGCATCTACTGTGGCAAGCCGGGTCACTTCCGAGCATCATGTCCCAAACTCTTGGGAAAAGGACCGCCCCGTCCAGCCGAGGGAGGGTTGTGACGGGGCCTACCCTCTCTCCCGGACTCCCTGGCCAAGGAATCTACATCCCGGTCTCCATCTCCTGGGGTGAGTCTGTCCACTCTTGTCAAGCTTTGTTAGACTCAGGGGCGGCTGGGAACTTTATGGATATTCACTTCGCCCAAAGCATCAATATTCCTACTGCACCTCTTGAAGTCCCATTGTCTGTGTCTGCCCTCGATGGCCAAGCGTTAGGTGATGGAAGAGTCACCCAAGTTACTTCTCCAGTCTTCCTCCAGTCTCAAGGTCACAAGGAAGAAATATCCCTGCACCTGATTCCTTCACCTGAGTTCCCAGTTATTCTAGGCCTTCCGTGGCTTACCCGCCACAACCCTCGCATAGACTGGGTAACAAGCCAGGTTGTGGAATGGGGCCCTGCATGCCATGCCTCTTGTCTGCTCTCTAGCTCTCCTGTGTCTCCTGCCGAGCCCCCTGATCTCACCGAGTTATCTCAAGTTCCCACAGAGTACTGGGATCTCAAGGAGGTCTTCAGCAAGAGCAGGGCCGCCATTCTTCCTCCGCACCGGGCCTACGACTGTGCCATCGACTTGCTCCCTGGGACTACCCCTCCTCGTGGCAGACTGTTTTCCCTCTCTCAGCCAGAACGCAAGGCCATGGAGGAATACCTCAAAGACGCCCTGGTCTCTGGGTTCATTCGACCCTCCACCTCACCTGCTGGAGCCGGCTTCTTCTTTGTCGGCAAGAAGGATGGGGGGCTCCGACCATGTATTGACTACAGGGGCCTGAACAAGATCACTGTGCGCAACCGATATCCCCTTCCGCTGATGTCCACTGCTTTCGACCTGCTCCAAGGCGCCACCGTCTTCACCAAGTTGGACCTATGGAACGCATACCACCTCATCCGTATCCGACAGGGAGACGAGTGGAAGACTGCCTTTAACACCCCGTCTGGGCACTACGAATACCAGGTGATGCCCTTCGGACTCACCAACGCACCAGCTGTTTTTCAGGCCCTAATCAACGACGTCTTAAGGGACATGATTAACCTGTACGTTTTTGTCTACCTCGACGACATCCTTATCTTCTCCAAGACCGTGCAGGAGCACCGCCACCATGTCCGCCAGGTTCTCCAGAGGCTGCTACAGAACAATCTGTTCGCCAAGGCCCAGAAATGCGAATTTCATGTTCCTGAGGTCTCCTTTCTGGGATTTATTGTACGGACAGGCCAACTCCAAATGGACCCTGCCAAGACCCTGGCCGTCCGGGATTGGCCTACTCCCAAGTCCGTTAAGGAGGTTCAGCGGTTCTTAGGATTCGCTAACTTCTACCGCAAGTTCATCAGGAACTTCAGTTCTGTGGCAGCACCCATGTCAGACCTCACCAAAAGGACAGGTGGATCTTATGTCTGGTCTCCTCAGGCGGAAAAGGCGTTCAAAGACCTCAAGGACCGCTTCTGCATGGCACCCATTCTGGTCCTCCTGGACACCTCCCAACCATTCATCGTGGAGGTGGACGCCTCGGACAGTGGTGTCGGCGCTGTGCTCTCTCAATGTTCAGAAGGAAAGCTGCACCCCTGCGCTTACTTCTCCCACCGCCTGAGTCCTGCGGAGTCCCGGTACGATGTGGGGGATCGAGAACTGCTAGCGGTCAAACTGGCCCTTGAGGAGTGGAGGCACTGGCTGGAGGGAGCGCAACATCCATTCCTGGTTTGGACTGACCACAAGAACCTGGAGTACCTCCAGCAAGCCAAGAGACTGAACCCTCGACAGGCTAGGTGGGCCCTGTTTTTCAGTCGGTTTGACTTCACCCTCTCGTACCGCCCCGGCTCCAAGAACACCAAACCTGACGCACTGTCCAGGCTGTTCTCTGCCACTAACAGGGAGAATGAAGTTGGGCCTATTATCCCGGTGTCCCGGATTGTGGCCCCTGTCCACTGGGGTATTGAGGAGGCTGTTTGACGAGCCCAACGCCAGGACCCCGGTCCTGGGACGGGGCCACCGGGCCTCTTGTACGTCCCACATCAAGCCCGGGCCAAGGTTCTCCAGTGGGGTCATTCTTCCCCTCTCACCGCCCACCCGGGAGCTCGGAGGACCCTGGACTTCCTGAAAAGACGCTTCTGGTGGCCTAACATGGAGAAGGAAGTAAGGTCATTTGTCCTGTCCTGTGAGGTTTGCACCAGAACCAAGAACCCACGACAGCGTCCCCAGGGTCTCCTGCATCCTCTGACCATTCCCCGGCGTCCCTGGTCCCACGTGGCAGTCGACTTCATCACAGGTCTCCCCGAGTCACAAGGTAACACGGTCATTTTGGTCATAGTTGACAGATTCTCCAAGGCCTGCCGCTTCATACCACTGTGCAAACTCCCCTCTGCCCTTGAAACAGCTAAACTTATGTTCAATCATGTCTTCCGAGTCTTTGGTCTTCCACAGGACATCGTCTCAGACCGAGGGCCCCAGTTCTCCTCCCGAGTGTGGCACGGGTTCTGCAAGGTCATCGGAGCCACTGCCAGCCTCTCCTCTGGGTTTCACCCACAGTCCAATGGTCAGACGGAGAGGCTCAACCAGGACCTGGAAACCACCCTGCGAGGCCTGGCTATGGATAACCCGACATCGTGGAGCACCTGGCTGCCATGGGCAGAGTACGCCCACAACACCCTGCAGTCATCGGCCACCAAGCTGTTGCCATTCCAGTGCCAATTCGGGTTCCAGCCACCTCTGTTCCCGGACCAGGAGGAGGACGCGGGGGTGCCCTCGGTCAACCAATATGTGAGACGGTGTCGCAAGACCTGGAGCAAGGTCAGGAAGACCCTCATACAGACCTCCAGAACCAACCAGACTCAGGCCAACCGCCATAGAAGACCTGCACACGCTTTCCGCCCTGGGCAGCGGGTTTGGCTGTCCACTAAGGACCTTCCGCTGCGGGTGGAGAACCGCAAGCTTGCTCCTCGCTACATTGGCCCCTTCAAGGTGGTGCGCAGGGTGAACCCTGTCTCCTACCGGCTCCAGTTGCCCCGGACTCTGAGGATCAACCCCACTTTCCATGTTTCCCTGTTGCGGCCCGTACTGACGTCTACGTATGCCCCTGCCCCTAGGAACCCCCCACCCCCCCGCATCTTCCAGGGGCAGACTGTGTTCACTGTGCATCGCCTGCTTGACTCCCGCCGGGTCCGCGGCGGGTTGCAATACCTGGTGGACTGGGAGGGCTATGGTCCTGAGGAGCACTGCTGGGTTCCTGCTCGGGATGTCCTAGATAAAGAACTGTGTCGGGACTTCCATTCGGCCCATCCGGATCATCCTGGGAACGTCAGGAGACGCTCCTAGAAGGGGGGGGTCCTGTTAGGACTGGGACTGTTTTGGCCTCTAGAGGCCGCTGTTATTTCCTTTTCGTGTCATGTTTATTTTGGCCTCTAGAGGCCGCCACTGTTCCTGTGTTTTGTGTTTTTGTTAATTGCCTGTTTAGTCCTAATTATCTTCACCTGTGTCCTTAATTAATTTGTGTATTTATACCCCTGAGATCAGTCCTCTTGTCACGGAGTCTTTGTGCTGTTATGTTTATCTCCAGTTTCCTCTGTACTGTGTTCTTTGTTTTTGCACTTTGCTTTTCTTTTGGATTTAGTAGTGACTGTGTTTTTGATCTTCTGAGCTTTTGCATTTTTGCCTTTTCCTTTTTGGACTTAGAACTTTTGATATTTTATTTTTCCCTTTGTCTTCCCAGTGTTGGATTATACTCTTTGTTTTTTTTGTTTGTTTGTTTTGCCCTGTATATAGTGTATATAGTATAAATAAAACTTTTGATTCTTTTTCTACTTCTGCCTCACGCCTCTGCATTTGAGTCATCCCCCTGGTGGCCTAGTGGGGGTTTGCTGGATTATCACACCAACGAACCAGGTTCGAATCCCAGCAAAACCCTAACAGAGAGGAAGCCCAGGCCGGTTTGCTGGCGCTGCAGGGTTGCCGGGCCACCTCCAACAGCAGTGCTCGGTGATGGAAGTGGGCATGGTGGTTCGGCTCCCCGACGCGCCAGGAGCCGCCCTCAATCGGGCTGGAGCGTATCACATACTGGTGAGCATCCAAGGGGATATGTATCAGGCTTTGATGGACTCTGGCTGTAATCAGACCTCAATTCACCAAAGCCTGGTGCAAGACGAGGCATTGGGGGGAGCACAGGGGGTGAAGGTGTTGTGTGTGCACGGGGATGTTCACAGCTACACTTACCTGTTCCTATCTAGAGTGTTTACACTGTTTATTTTGTTTGTTTTTTTCAATTATTCTATTTTTATTTATTGCATTGCCTGTTTGAACCGTGGGTCAGAGAGGACTGAAATTTCATGTGTGCTGTATGTCGAGCATGTATAGCATATTTGACAATAAAGTTGACTTGACTTGGTGTCGGTCCACATTATTTTTCGAGGGGAAAACTTGAGTAAAGGCAGCGGTTAATCCTCGCCTCACCCACTCGATAATTTTGGGGACTGATTGGCCAGGATTCGGGGAGTTAATGAGCCATCTAGTGAAGAGTGGGTCCTGCCGTAGTTTAGCAGGGGGAGGTCCCGGTGTCGCTTTGGCGGGAGCAGCTGTCACAGAGCCATCTACGTCATCTCTGCGTCAGAGTGAGGAGCAGCAGGCTCCTCCTCCCTCTCTCAGGGAATTCCTTGTGGATTTTCCGTTAGAGCAATCGCGAGACGAGTCTCTGCGGCATGCGTTTGACCAAGTGAGAGTAATCGATGGTCAAATGCTCCAGCCAAACGCCACCCCGTCCTTCCTCTATTTTTCTATTATGAAGGATAGGTTATACTGAGTGACGCAGGACACTCAGACTAAAGAGCAAGTCACGCAGCTTTTGATTCCAAAGAGCCGCCAGGAGTTGGTATTCCAGGCGGCGCACTTTAATCCCATGGCTGGACACTTAGGGCAGGATAAGACACTAGCCTGACTAATGGCCCAGTTCTATTGGCCAAGGATTTGCGGCGATGTCCGTAGGTGGTGTACGGCGTGCCGCGAATGCCAGTTAGTAAATCCAGCGGCCATTCCAAAAGCGCCTTTGCGCCCTCTCCCATTAATCGAGACCCCGTTCGAAAGAATTGGGATGGATCTCGTCGGGCCATTAGATCAGTCAACACGAGGGTACCGCTTTATTTTAGTTCTGGTGGACTATGCAACGCGCTACCCGGAAGCAGTGCCTCTTCGCAATATCTCAGCACGCAGTATTGCGGAAGTGCTCTCCCACATCATGTCCCGAGTTGGAATCCCGAAAGAGATTCTGACTAGAGCCCTGCACTCCCGCGGGAGTCCCGCGGCACGGGACAAATTTTGAAAGCTCATTGTGGGCGCGGGCGGGAGGGGGAGTGCACAATGCGGGAGCGGGTGGGAGAGGTGATAAGCTGCAGTCCCGCTAACTAAAAACGTGTTTAAAATAAAATTTATAAATTATTAATTTATGTGTATGTGGAAGCAGGGGCGTGGCCAAGCAGCAGTCTGTGAATGGAAGGTGGGGTCGGAGAAGGTAAGTGGCTAGGTCATTACACCTGATGTCAATTTGTATGCGTGTTTGTTGCAGGGATGGAGTATAAAGGGAGGGGGAGAGGAGAGAAGAAGCTCTCCCCGACCACAACACTTGCGTGAGAGAGAGAGAGAGAAAGCTGAAAAGCCGAATAAAGTGCGTGTGTGTAAACACAAACTCTCGCCTGCCGTGCTTCTGTGCTCCATCCACACCGGGGTTTGCTACAGTTCCCGGTTTCAGCACCACTGTAGTAAACCCGGGTGTGGGTGGAGCACAGAAGCACGGCAGGCGAGAGTTTGCGTTTACACACACGCACTTTATTCGGCTTATCAGCTTTCTTTCTTTCTCTCGATCTCACTCACTCACACAAGTGTTGTGGTCAGGGAGAGCTTCTTCTCTCCTCTCCCCCTCCCTTTATACTCCATCCCTGCAACAAACACACACACACACACACACACACACACACACACACACACACAAATTGACATCAGGTGTAATGACCTCGCCACTTACCTTCCCCGACCCCGCCCTCCATTCACAGACTGCTGCTTGGCCATGCCCCCGCTGCCAGTCTATCATATATAATTTGTGCTGGATATTTTATTTGGCATTAATAAAAACATTTTAAGATGCCTAAATTTGCGGATGTGGTCTAATCTCGCGTACGTTTCTGATTCCTTTCCGCTCTTCCGTGTTTGAGATCTCCGATCATGGCAGAAGAGCAGAGCTCCTCTAGTGAAGCTCATAGTGCTTCAGAAGTAAGTGCTGCTTTAAAAAGAAAGTAGGGGGCAGGGCACCATCACGCTGTGTCTTTAAATTATCTTAATTTCTTATAGGCCTACTTGTATTTCCTAGAATGTAAATGTGAGGAGTGACATAAGCTATGTGCAATGTACAATATTCTTAATATCCACTGTAGATTTTGGTAGGTGTGTTGGGTATCTCTGTAAAGCCTCAGCTGCGCATGCCACCTGGCAACGCGCACCCTCGCTACATGCGCTAGGTGAAGGATCGGTCAGTGGAGAGCTCAGCTAAGCTCAGCATGTTTAATTCCCCAAGCCAATGACAAGAACTTTCATGAGAAATAACGCGAACGTCTGCATCATGCGGGATTTGCGGGCGGGAGCGGGACAAAATATGGCAGGCGCGGGTGGGAGCGGGACTGAAAATTCTGTCCCGCGCAGACCTCTAATTCTGACTGACCAAGGCACCTCGTTTATGTCACGTTCACTGAACGAACTGTATGGGTTATTAAGCCGATCTGCACCAGCGTTTATCCCCCACAAACGGACGGTTTAGTTGAACGGTTCAATCGCACCCTCAAGAATATAATTAAAAAATTCATAAGTGAGTATGCACGTAATTAGGATAAATTTCTCGAACCCTTGTTATTTGCAGTGCGAGAGGTCCCCCAAGCCTCTACGGGGTTCTCCCCATTTGAATTGTTATATGGGCGTAAGCCGCGCAGCATTCTAGATGTGCTGCGAGAAAATTGGGAGGAGGGACCTTCACCCAGTAAAAATCAAATTCAATATGTTATGGACCTGCGCACAAAACTCCACACACTCACACACCTAACCCAGGAGAATTTGCGGCAGGCCCAAGAACGGCAAACCCGCCTGTACGACAGGGGTACGCGCCTTAGGGAGTTCGCACCGGGAGATAAAGTTCTTGTACTGTTGCCCACATCGAGCTCCAAATTAATCGCCAAGTGGCAAGGACCCTTTGAGGTCACACGGCGAGTCGGGGACGTTGACTACAAGGTGAGGCGAAGGGACGGGGTGGGGCGCTACAGATTTACCACCTCAATCTGCTCAAACTCTGGAACGAGGAGGTCCCCGTGGCGTTGGTGTCAGTGGTTCCGGAGAAGGCGGAGCTGGGGCCGGAGACTCAAAAGGGAACACTGGCATCGCATACCTCTCTGGTCCCCTGTGGAGACCACCTCTCCCCGACCCAACTTGTGGAGGTCGCCCAGTTGCAGACCGAGTTTTCGGACGTGTTCTCACCCCTGCCCGGCCGCACCGACCTCAGAGCACCACACTGAGATGCCCCCGGGGGTGGTAGTGCGCAGCCACCCTTACAGGTTACCTGAACACAAGAAAAAAGTGGTTCGGGAAGAACTCAAGGCCATGCTCGAAAGGGGCATCATCGAGGAGTCCCACAGTGACTGGAGCAGCCCGGTGGTCTTGGTACCCAAGACCGACAGGTCAGTCCGGTTCTGTGTGGACTATAGAAAAGTCAACGCGGTGTCTAAATTCAACGCGTACCCAATGCCTCGTATTGATGAGTTGCTTGATCAACTAGGCATGGCTTGCTTTTACTCAACACTGGATTTGACAAAGGGTTATTGGCAGATCCCCTTGACTCCATTATCCCGAGAAAAAAAAAACAGCCTTTTCCACACCGTTCGGCTTACTCCAGTTTGTCACACTTCCTTTTGGGCTGTTTGGGGCGCCCGCTACGTTTCAGTGACTGATGGATAGGGTCCTCCACCCCCATGCCACCTATGCCGCCACGTACCTAGACGACATCATTATTTATAGTAATGACTGGCAGCGGCACCTGCAACACCTGAGGGCCATCCTTAGGTCGCTGAGACAGGCGGGTCTCACAGCCAACCCAAAGAAGTGTGCGATTGGGTGGGTGGAAGTACGGTATCTGGGCTTCCACTTGGGCAACGGGCAGGTGCGTCCCCAAATTAACAAGACAGCAGCAATTGCGGCCTGCCCAAGGCCCAAGACCAAAAAGGGGGTGAGACAGTTCCTGGGGCTGGCTGGCTACTATCGTAGGTTTATACCTAATTATTCGGATTTCACCAGCCCGCTGACTGATCTGACTAAAAAGGGGGCACCAGATCCGGTCCAGTGGACGGAGCAATGCCAGTGGGCTTTCTCTGAGGAGAAGGCTGCACTGTGCGGGGGGCCACTGTTACACTCCCCTGACTTTTCTCTCCCCTTTACATTGCAGACGGACGCGTTGGACAGAGGGCTGGGGGCCGTTCTGTCCCAGGAGATGGAGGGGGAGGACCGCCCCGTCCTGTACATAAGCAGGAAGCTGTCGGTGCGTGAGGGGCGCTATAGCACCATCGAAAAGGAGTGCCTGGTGATCAAGTGGGTGGTCCTCGCCCTCCACTACTACCTCCTGGGGTGCTCTTTCACCCTCTGTTTGGACCACGCGCCCCTCCAGTGGCTCCACCGCATGAAGGATGCCAATGCGTGGATCACCCGTTGGTATCTGGCACTCCAGCCCTTTAACTTCAAGGTGGTTGTGGCAGACTTCCTCTCCCGTCGGGGGGGGAGTCAGCGGCAGGCCGGACAGCTGCCCGGCCTGAGTCGGGGGGTGGGGGTATGTGGCAGCGGGGGCGTGGTCAAGCATCGGTCTGTGACCGGAGGGCGGAGTCAGGGAAGGTAAGTGGCAGAATCACTGCACCTGATGTTGGTTAATCTATGTTTGTGTCTCTTCCCCAGTGACCGCGCCCTATATAAGGAGAGAGAGAGCAGAGGAAGGAAGCTCTCTCCCTGACCTGATGACTCGTGTGTGTGTGTGTGTGTGTGTGTGTGTGTGTGTGTGTGTGGCTGAGAGAGTGAATCGTTACTGAAAAGTACTAAATGAAGTGTTTTCTTGTGGAACTTAATTCTGGCCTGCCGTCTTTTCTGTGCTCCACCCCTATGAACTGCTACAACCTATTACTTCTCAAGTCCCACATCCTTTCTTGAACCCAAACTGTCATCCCGATGTAACTCATTGCTTTTGTTTCTGCCCTTCTTTTCAATATACGCAGCCTGATCTTAGATGCATGTACAATTAATGCCATCGTTCTATTCTCTTTGTATTCTAGGGTATTCCTCACCTTTGGTATTGTTACCATCAACAGTTCTGTGAATTCTGTAACCCCTATGACAATAGGGCGACTAATATAGATGTAGTGGTATACAACTTCCTATAGAGGGCACATTATGCATCTCAGAGTAGAGCATCTTTCAAGTATGCGCTTCCTCTGCACTCTCTCTTCCACTTGAATCTTTTTTCCCGTGAACATGCCTTTAATCAGCTCCTGGTTTCTGGAATGAAATTATAAAGAACATAAATTAAATTATTTTCATTTCGCTGTACTTCTCAGTTTACCCTCTGCCAGAAATTCAGCTGTGAGCATGAAGGTGAAGCAGTTTTGTTGAGTTTTTCAGTCATTGGAACTCTGATTGGTTTTTTGAATGACTAGATAGAATTTGGATCCAAGATGGTGAGCCCAGCCCAGTGAGACTGGATGATCGTGGAAGTGGTGTGGCCAACCGTGCCATCTGTCCCAGAGAAGGAACCTGACTTGTTGATTCGTTCATCAAGATATCAGATAAGCGTATCCATACTGTTGACTCTACAACAGGTAGAATAGTCATAAGAGTACATCCTGTCCATGTTCAAGGAACTGAAATTTTGGAATCAGTACGCATACACTTGTTTGAGGAACTGAACTCTTTGGAGTCAATACACACAAGATTCGCGGAACTGATTCCTCTTTGGAAATAAACACACACACGGGTTTATATGGATTAGACGGACTTTTTCTCCGCACAGGCCCGGTGGTGGTTTACATGGACTACCCTTTCCTGAGGTCCTAGAGCAATTGGGAGTTGGATTAAAACACTGCAAAAAATCTGAAAAAAATTTAGGTCACTTCAGCATTCACGTACAAGCTACACAATTTCATACCCAGCACCCCAATCGTATTGTGGTTTATGCCGACAGTTCTCTTTTTGACAAATGTGTGACTTATGAGGACAAAACAAAACACTTTTGGGTCTTTAAAGGGACAGTGACATCACTTTTAAATAGCTGATCATTAATATAAATACACACACCTGACAGCACAAAGCATTACTGGAACAGTTATTTTATTAACTATAAAGTGCTCTTAAACTTGAAATATTCAGCACGTATACACTAAAATGTATCAGCATATAAGCAAAAATATGTATAAAAATAACTGCACTTCGTAATTCTATAAATTATCTGGCTGCATATATGATTTGTTTTTGCAATGCCAATTGAATTATGTTAAAATGAACGTTAAACTGAACTGTAGTTACACAGACAATCAACCACAGTCACAACTTTGAACGCTCACATTAACTTTCTTGCCAATACCCCATTATTATCGAACTTGCAAAGACCCATTTTAGAACAATGGATGCAAAGGTTGATAAAACCTTAAGGCATCAACACAACCCCAACAAAAAGAACAAACTATATGTTTAAAGCAGTAGTTTTTGACTGCCCTTTTGCATGAACATTTAAAAGTTATCTGGCTACATATGGAAATTTTTCATACAGCCAATTGCCAAAGTCAAGCAGTTTCATTTTAAAGGTGTATTTGTTTGATGCAGAAACATCATTTTGTTAGGGAGTGATAGTGACTAACAGCTACACAACAAAACCTTTTAAAACCCACAAGTTTTCCAATGAAAATCAGATCCTTAACTAATTTAGAAAACCCATGTTGGAAACAGATGGATTTATAAAATGAGTGACTCCATCAACATAATCACAACATGTATACAAAAAACCCAGAGTGGATTCCCAGTGGAGTTACAGCTTTTGTTTCTGTGACTGCCTCGTTGCAGCTATTCCTCGGTTTCTGACAAAGTCCCTTATATTTTGCACTGTTCGTTGTTCTAAAACAGGGTCTTCTGCCAGCTTACAATGACTACATTCGTTTTTTGTGGCCAGTTTTCCTTTACTTATGTGATCCCTGAAATACCGCATGACTGCAGCAACCTCAGCCTTAGACCACGGTTTCTTTGGCAATCTTCTGGACTCATGTTCTTGACCAGTGTCTTGTCCTGGTAAATACACAAAGTGAAAAAATACCACACAAAACATAATGAGTTGGCCAGTTGGAGCAATCACAACCTTAGTTGAACTAATGCCACAGATTTCTGTTAACTTGTTTCTGTGATTTTTTTTATTTTTAATTTTCAGTTGACTACTCACTTTATTTGATTTTACACCTAGATTTGGCTAAGTCTTCATATTAGCTGCAGCTGACTTTAAGGTATACAATTACTGTATATTAAGCACTGTACAAAGCTCTTAAAGTACAGTGAGGATGCTTTCAAAAACAATGCATAGCATGTAGTTTTTAATTCAACACTTAATTCTATACAAGGTGCAGTAAGCAGAAAAAGACCTATAAACCAATCTCTGGCACCACTACAGCAGGATCAGTTCTCCTTAGTACACCTGCACACAGTTTTCAGGTACCTCTAGAAGTTGCACAGTTGTGTCTCTGCACTGTGTCTCGTCATGTAATCCCAGATTGATGATGCTTTATGAATCTGGCTGTATGTTTGGGGCTGCTGTCATACAAGACACCTCACTGATGGTACTGCATGATGGATAAGAACCTAAACATCTAAAGTGCCAAAATCTTTTTTGACAGTTTGACAGTCATCTACTTTATTAATTGGGATCACTTGTTGTACAGATGTGGTGCAGTTTGCTACTGCCTTTTTTTTAAATTAAAATTTTAGTTTAGGAGGCTGTATTGTGATGTGTTTTAAGTAGAAGACAATTGGGGCACCCATATATATCATACACTGTACTGAAACTGCAATATTGTTTTCTAGTCCTATATTTATTCCATTTTACATTATTTTTATCTTTTATCCTTTTTGCAATTTCTATTTGCATTTTGCTTTTAATATTATCTTTTTGTGTCTTCTGTAAAGGTGCTTTACAATCAAACTTGCCTTACCTTCAGACAGAGGGACAGTCTCAGTTACTGTCGATGTAACAGATGACACTGTTCCTGCCAAACACATAATTTGACAAATGTTTTTTTAATGAGCAAAAAATTATCAACAGAAACACAACTATAAAGTGAGGTAACTTACCAAAATCACTCATGTCATGGACTTGCTCTGTGATAGAGTCTGAGGGAGCATCCACAGGTTCACTAGTCCCACACTCTGATGCCGTGAATGCTGTGCCACTGTCATCGGATTCGCTCTCACTTCCTTGGCGTCAGTGTCACTGAATGGAATTTCGTCTAGGAAATGGTATTAGTACAATTCACATGAACAGCTTGGCAAAAAATTTAATAACTTAATATTGGCAATAGTATTTTAGCCCAATCTATATAGTATACGTAATGTCGTCCACTTGTGATTGACCTGTCATTATGTTGTGTGGACAAGATAGGATTTAATCATTTGTGCACACAGATTAACATCATAAAAATATCAGGACTTCGATGGCTCTATAATTTGGGTCATTACAATTGAAATATTAATTTGGATAACAATAACATTAGTAAAATTATTACACAGTATGATGCTGTTAACACAATACAACTGAGAGCCATTAAACAATAATGTTGAATTTTTGCCCAATCCTATTATAGGCTTTTATGTTTGTATTTCTGAGCTGTAGACTTTGGCTTTTATTTGGACCTTTTGTTTGCTTGGAAAAGTTTGGTGATCACTGTTCTAAAGCATCCATGTGCCTCTAAATTAATATTCAGAAAAAACAAATAAATATTCTCAGAAAATATCTGTAAGCGCTAATTTCTGCACAAACCTTCAATTTCAATCTCATCCAGTGATTTCCCCTGCAGGCTGGAAAGATGTCCTTTCTCCACTGACAAAAGCAGCTTGGAAATCTTGGCCAGCTGTGTTGTGGGAACTGGTAATCTGTAGAAATCGCGGTGAACACGGATGTCGTGACCCAGGAAATCTGCAACCTGGTCAAGTTCGTTATTTTTTAAATTAAGGACTTGAGAGTGTGGCCACATGTTTCCGAAGTTGTGTCGACCTCAGGTGCTCAGGGTGCTTTGCCCCACATTGCTTTGCATGAACACGCAAACAATCTTGTCCTCTGTAATTGGTCACTGATTTGGGTCTTGCAAACAGGAAGACATTTGTCTCACAAACACCGCACTCAGTCCTTTTACTGGTCAGTAGTGAGAGAGCATCCACCATGCTTGGGGTGAGCAGAACTGCAACCTTTCTTCCCCTTTTTCCCATGATTTCGACACGGCTGAAATAGTTGCAGAGTCTTTGTTCAGTCTTTGACAACCCCATGGCAACATCTTCATGGAGCTTTGTGTTGTCTCTTTCATAAAAACTTCTGAGGCGCATTTTTGAAACTTCCCCAGCACGTCTCCGATTGAACACAATGATTTGAGCAAGTGTAACTTTTGCAAGTTGAGCGTAGTTCTGAGCAGTGGCTTCCTCCTTCAAGTTGCAAAAGGCACTTTCTGCAGCTTCCTTAAGGTACCAGTGAAGAATCTGAACATCTTCAGTGAAGGGTAATGTTGATGGCTTGTTGTACTTTGCATCGCTCAGTGTGTTCAAGGCACTGTGAGACACCAACTCAGACCACTTGGAACTGTACAATTTCTTGAATATATCAGTGGACTTGATCAGTTCTTCATCTTCTGCCATGAGGGCCCGACAATGGATGATGTCACAGATTTTGTGTAGTGTATGTCCTAATTTCAGTGCAAGGCTTTTTGTTGTGTAGGAATGTTTTCCTCATCAAAACCTGAAACTTTCTTCACTGCTTGCACAACTCTCTGGAAGTTAGCAGGTTTAACAGCCTCTTCCACGTTATGAACTGAGAATTCTGTGCGCAGACATAGCAACAAACGCCCAACTTCACGGAGCTTCTGTCACATGTATTCATACTTTGTAGGGTCTTGTCCATGTTTGTTGTACAGTGACTGGGCAAACTGAATAATAGAAAAGTCATTTCGCACAACTGAAGCAACCTCATCCTGTTTCATGGCAGTGAGGAGCTTCCACACTCCACTTGAGATCTGATGACAGGATGCAGACTCTAGAGCAGCAGCCAAACCCAGTACTTTGGTTCTCCCAGGTTCTTTAGTCAAATCTTCATTTTCTGGCTTGCAGGGGCATCTGCGGACATGTCTCCAGAGCTCTTTCCGAAGGTACATCCCTTGGCAGTGTATACAGTGAATAAACCTTCCTCCCACTGCTTTAGCCTTTGGTCTTCTCTTCACTTTCAGTGATCCCGTTCCACCTTGTAAAACTGCAGTGTTATGTTTAAAGTTTCCCTTATTCCTCATTTTCTCTAATAATATTTTACGCTCTTTTGAGCATTCAGGGAGTGTAAAAGCATGTACAATTTCAGCATGTGTAGTGTGTGTTTTCAAGTGGTGGGAAATCTTACTTTGTGGCTTACCACACATGTAACAGTAATTTCTATTACTTGTTAGATATGCTGATTCTTGGTTATTACGCCCTGCTCAATCCTGTGGCTTTTCCTTTGATAACTTTTTGATAGAATTTGATGATTCTGATGTTTCAGCAGCATTGAAAACCATGTGATCTTCAAGAGTTGTGCTGTGCACAGCTGAGATGCTTGTATCTGACCCATAAGATGTCCCATCATCTGGTATTACTGGTTTTATGTTAATCTGTTTAGCTTTCATCTGATGAGGCAGAAAGGGGATGCTTGCATCTGAATCTTCATTGTCCTCATTTTCTGACTCAGAGTCTGGTATGCAATCCTCATCAGACACGTTCCGAAGATCATCTGATACTTGATCCAGTTCTGAATGTGATGCGCTATCCTGATCTGACAGAGGTTCATCCCCAGAACATTTAGGCCCTGTCCACATGGCAACGGATTCAGGTGAATCTGATAAAATTGTTTATCATTTCGGCCTGGTGTCCACACGGCACTGGCGTTTTGGGTGCCCCAAAATGAAATCTTTTGAGAACGGGTTCCAGAGTGGAAAAATCTGGCAACGGCGCCGTTGCGAACTCGTCTGGATGAGTAGAACGGATTTGTTTACGATGATGTCACAACCACATGACTGTGAGTGCTTCACGCCGGGTAGAAGTGTAACGAACTTGATGCGAGTTGTCAACAAATAAAAAGGAAAAAAAGGAAAAAAAAAGGAGCGATCTCACCTCTTCAGATGTTGGTTTAAGTCCGACAATACATTCCTCAAAAAGGGCATAGAAGAACAAAGTAATCCATCAACGTGTAGCATTCAATTTATTCCGGACCATTAAAGAATTCTGGAGGATATCAGAATGTTGGCGTACCGGCTTCCATCTATCCCCATTCATTCCTCTTTCCGCGTCTCCATTCAAAAAACGAGCAGAAGGTGTGTGCGTGTGACAGTGACAGGGTGAGTGACACGGAAGAAGCTAGGCTCATGCTCGCCCTGAATTTCTCTTAAAGTGAAGGCAGAAGAATGTTCAGCGCCTGGCCAGGCTTTCTATGTATTAATTTACATAGACGTTTTAATATGAAATATAAATAAGTGTCTTAGACAATAGATACTATTTTACGCTACTGATTAATAATCAAAACTTTATGTGGCTGATGCTACAGAAGAAGGGGTTTATGCGCATGCGTAAACCCCTTCTTCTATTGTTCTGGTGTCTCCGACGGGACCGTCTTACAGCGCACCTAAAGGTGTGGCATGTGTATTGCATCATTTTCAGGAAGCGTTGCGTTGCCATATGTACCTGAAATTTTACTGATCCGTTGCCCATGTGGACGCGATATTTAAAAAAAAAAAAAATCTCGTTGCCGTTGTCATGTGGATGTAGCCTTAGAAAGCTGTTGCTCCTGAAATGTTGAGAAAACAAATTATTTAAGCTAGTGATGGACACTTTATAGACAGTTTAGAAATTCAAGAACCCTTAAGTGGATACTCACCTGTGATAGGTGGTGGAAGTTCTCATTTGTAATTTGTCTGAGGCAGGATTTATGCCAGATGCCTGAACAAACTGTAACACATTTGACTATATTATTTTTTAACTCTGTTGGTCTATTTAAGTTGGCAGTAATTTGGAATAAACAAAACAGCAAAAAAAAAATCACTGTTAAAGAGATACATAATTGATATGAATGTTTGCACAAGAGTAATTCAAAGGTAGATTCAGGAAAACCTCAAGCATGGCAACCTCACAGATCCCACTGTTAAGTTTTTAATGAATCTGTTTAATAGCGGTAGATTTTGTCCATCCCATTTATATTAAATAAGGTTAACAAAATATTAGGAACACACCCCAGTATACCAGTAGAGTTCAAGAGCCTCTAAAATAACCATTAAAATAAACAGAAACCTCTGTCAAACAGATCCAATAAAAACTGGATTTTGATCCTCACAAAGGGAGGTTTATTACAGGCCCGTTCTGTTATACCTCATTAGTTTTAGTTAGGTGTACCTAATATACTGGCAAGTCAATGTGACAACAATCCTTTTGGATTTGTGGAAATGGAAATTTCATGAAATATGGAAATTAGATGGTGATAGTTATCAAATTGAATGCTGAACTATTAGTGAGATAAAAGACACGTTTTGACCGGGCCCTGCACTAGTTGATGTAAATGGATTAGGCAAAGTAATAAACACCTGTCAGTATAACACAATACAGCACAATACAAATGCTGTCCTCTAAAATAATCACACAGTTGAATCTCTCTAAAACTGTTTCAGCAAAAACACTAACCTTCATGAAAGAGAATTTACTGCAGGACTGCTGTATTAGACTGCATTAGTTTTAGCTAGGTTTTGTTAGTGAACTGCCAAATGAGTGTATATCCACCCACTGCCCTTAGCTGCACACTGTACAAATTCACTGAATATCTCACCTTTGCATTTATAGCCAAGCCACTTGAAGGAGGATACAGGTCCTATGCACTGAATGCACTTGTCCAAGGAGGATACTGTTGTGCACACAAGGCGATGATTTTGACACTGATGGCAAAATTTTATGGTAACATTAATTTTTTGTGAAACAGTTTTAGTGGCAGAATATTTCACATTCACATTTTGACATCTACACAGTCCTAGAAGAGCCAATACATTTCAATCCAATATCAACGTGACAAGCAACTTACCTTTCCACTGTTGACAACTGGATCCATTTCACTTGGACTAGTGAACTGATTCTGGTTATTTTCAGTTATCTAAAATAGATAACAAGAGCAGACAATTTAAAAAAAATACCACAATGATTACTGTCTGTTTTATTTTAGATGTTGTTAAATCAAGAAAATAACTTTTCTAGATGCGGCAAGATAACTTTTAAAATTCTGTGAAGAATGTCTTAATCTGTTTGTTTTTTAGTTACTGTTGTCAGACAACGGAACGAGTATGAAACAGTGACTCAAATGTGGCACAATAAGATGAGATGTTAACCAGCAGTCCCTTTCAAAAAAAGATACAGAATGCACTGATGAAAATCTATCTTTCATGAGGATATACCTCTTCAAAATATTTGGAAATTTGTGGTCTCAGAACCTCTGGAACTTCAAATTTTGCCACAAGTATTGTCATTAGGCAGCATAAGGCACCATGCATGCAGCCTGTTGCAGTTGCTCCGGCTCGTTTCGCGTCTTTTTCTTACTTTTATACAAATGTCTTCCTTTTTTCCCCTCTGAAAGTACTGTAGTAACTTTTTGAAGCCGCGCCCTCTCTAAAGTTGGTCATAGAGAGAGTTTTTATTTACTTTTCATGTTGGAAGGTCTACTTTCACTTCCACTTCCCATCAGATATGCTGCTCGCATTGTTTACTCCAGAGATCAGCTGATTGAGC
This sequence comes from Neoarius graeffei, assembly GCF_027579695.1. Taxonomy (NCBI): domain Eukaryota; kingdom Metazoa; phylum Chordata; class Actinopteri; order Siluriformes; family Ariidae; genus Neoarius; species Neoarius graeffei. Next base: position 51,494,659 of record NC_083571.1, on the reverse strand, counting down.
TGAAGCTAGCTTTGGAACTAGACTCGCTGATCTCCCAGATTTGGAACTTGATTTACCTTTCCATCTCTGCTGAGGCGAATCTTGTTCTCCTCAGTCAACTGAATCGGGTTCCCCTCAGCGGCCTGAATCGGGTTCCCCTCAGCGGCCTGAATCGGGTTCCCCTCAGTCGCCTGAATCGGGTTCCCCTCAGTCGCCTGAATCGGGTTCCCCTCAGTCATCATTTGAAGCAAATACACCATGGAGGAAAGGGACAATAAATACACAGGCACTGGCAATGCACCACTTAAGAGTATATTTGAGGATTGAATGAACTAAGAATCCACCTTTTCACAAAAATTAGGAGAGGAAAAGTTTGCTTTGATCCTCATTAGACAATTTAGTAAGACACAGAATGCAAAATGTTAAGGATAATCTATCTTTTATGAAGATATACCTACGATATCTACAGCCCCGATTTAAAAAAAGTTGGGACAAAGTACAAATTGTAAATAAAAACGGAATGCAATGATGAAGTTTCAAAATTCCATATTTTATTTAGAATAGAACATAGATGACATATCAAATGTTTAAACTGAGAAAATTTATCATTTAAAGAGAAAAATTCGGTGATTTTAAATTTCATGACAACAACAACACATCTCAAAAAAGTTGGGACAAGGCCATGTTTACCACTGTGAGACATCCCCTTTTATCTTTACAACAGTCTGTAAACGTCTGGGGACTGAGGAGACAAGTTGCTCAAGTTTAGGGATAGGAATGTTAACCCATTCTTGTCTAATGTAGGATTCTAGTTGCTCGACTGTCTTAGGTCTTTTTTGTTGTATCTTCCGTTTTATGATGGGCCAAATGTTTTCTATGGGTGAAAGATCTGGACTGCAGGCTGGCTAGTTCAGTACCCGGACCCTTCTTCTACGCAGCCATGATGCTGTAATTGATGCAGTATGTGGTTTGGCATTGTCATGTTGAAAAATGCAAGGTCTTCCCTGAAAGAGACGTCGTCTGGAGGGGAGCATATGTTGCTCTAGAACCTGGATATACCTTTCAGCATTGATGGTGTCTTTCCAGATGTGTAAGCTGCCCATGCCACACGCACTAATGCAACCCCACACCATAAGAGATGCAGGCTTCTGAACTGAGCGCTGATAACAACTTGGGTCATCCTTCTCCTCTTTAGTCCGAATGACACGGCGTCCCTGATTTCCATAAAGAACTTCAAATTTTGATTTGTCTGACCACAGAACAGTTTTCCACTTTGCCACAGTCCATTTTAAATGAGCCTTGGCCCAGAGAAGAAGTCCGCGCTTCTGGATTATGTTTAGATATGGCTTCTTCTTTGAACTATCGAGTTTTAGCTGGCAACGGCGGATGGCATGGTGAATTGTGTTCACAGATAATGTTCTCTGGAAATATTCCTGAGCCCATTTTGTGATTTCCAATACAGAAGCATGCCTGTATGTGATGCAGTGCCGTCTAAGGGCCAGAAGATCACGGACACCCAGTATGGTTTTCTGGCCTTGACCCTTACACACAGAGATTCGTCCAGATTCTCTGAATCTTTTGATGATATCATGCACTGTAGATGATGATATGTTCAAACTTTTTGCAATTTTACACTGTCAAACTCCTTTCTGATATCGCTCCACTATTTGTCGGTGCAGAATTAGGGGGATTGGTGATCCTCTTCCCATCTTTACTTCTGAGAGCCGCTGCCAGTCCAAGATCCTCTTTTTATACCCAGTCATGTTAATGACCAATTGCCAATTGACCTCATGAGTTGCAATTTGGTCCTCCAGCTGTTCCATTTTTCCAGCATCTTATTGCCCCATCCCAACTTTTTTGAGATGTGTTGCTGTCATGAAACTTCAAATGAGCCAATATTTGGCATGAAATTTCAAAATGTCTCACTTTCGACATTTGATATGTTGTCTATGTTCTATTGTGAATACAATATCAGCTTTTGAAATTTGTAAATTATTGCATTCCGTTTTTATTTACAATTTGTACTTTGTCCCAACTTTTTTGGAATCGGGGATGTAATATCCCCCCCCTCATATATATATATATATATATATATATATATATATATATATATATATATATATATATATATATGAGAGAGAGAGAGAGAGAGAGAGAGAGAGAGAGAGAGAGAGAGATACTTCACTTTAATCCAGCAGGTGGAAGTGCTGGTTTCAGGTGGGGGTACTTCACCATGTTGGTGGCCGGGAGCTGTCGAGCCGCGAACTGGGTTTTCCCTGACAGGAGCAGCAGTAGATGAGCCACCCAATGAGAGGTTGACCATGAGCTCACTTCTGTGACATGATCAAATAGATTGAGGAAGGCGTCTGGGTCATCCTGTTGCCCCATCTTCACCAGCTGGACAGGCACGCTGGCTGCAGGAAAGACCACTGGAGCACCTGCGGACTGGATCCAGCTCCGTATCACCTGCCAGTCTTCTGCCTGGGCTTCGAGCAGAGCCTGGAAGTGCCAGCCCTGATCTACCATCAGCACAATGAGCGCGTGCTGCTGGTGCTGGATGTCATCGGCGAGCTTTTGGAGGGGCTCTCTGACTGGTTCAGATCCCATGGTGGCGTACGATCCTCAGTCCCAGGTTTCAGCACCAGTGTAACAACTCTTGAACTTATGGGTAAACAGAGGAACTGGAAACAGGCTTCAGAACAGGTGAGTTCCTTTATTTAGCACATTTTTCAATGACAGCCCAACACATAAACGTGCACACATGTGGGGTGATGCTGCTCTCTCTCTCATTCAGCTCAAATTGTCCAGTTGCTTAGTTTGAATGAAAAGGAAACATTGACAGTTTTGTGTGTACTGAGAAATGCTAAGTGTGAGTACATTTGGTGATATCACTTTGAAGTACAAACCCAAATCAGAAAAGGTTATGACGGTATGGAAAATGCAAATAAAAATAGAAAGCAATCATTTCTAAATTTACTTTGATTTGTATTACATTACAGACAGTATGAACCCAAGATATTTCATGTTTTGTCTGTTCAAATTCATTTAATTTCTTCATACATGTACAATTAATAATGGATTACTTGAAAGCAGTAATTTTTTTGCAGGTTGAGAATCCACTTATGAAATGAGATGAAAAGGACAACACAAACTGTAAATGTAAATTGTTGACTCTTACAAAAGGCTTTTAGGCCTTATGTGTTTTTGTCACCACTTCATTCAGTAGAATATTTTTAATATATGGTATATTAATTGGGAATGATATCATGTTTATTTCAAGACTTTATTTGAATACTTTATTTTAATATTCTTACAGCATCTGGAGGTTCAGATTGCAGCCAACCACAACAAAATCTGATTTTGTTAATCTGATTGTCAGTTAAAGAAATGAGAGTTTTTCAGGCTATATTAACAGAAGATACACCAAATCATTTAAGTAAGTCTATTTTCTGATAAAAACTGGATGTTTATTTCAGTTATTGTTGTTTTTATATTGGTTCCTCAGTCTTTCATCTTCTCATTTATCAATAACAAAATCCCACTGATGATAAAAACAGTTTTACATCTGTTGATGCTTACAGTAAATGTTTCCTGGACCAGTTCAAACCGGTCTTGTTAATAATAATTTATGCATATGGCCAAATATGCGTATCTCAATATTTACTTAAAAGAAAAAGAAAGAGAAGGAAAAGAAATTGAGTGCATGATTTCTCCCATTTCATTTCCATCTAGGTTTCCTTCGTGGTGTGTTCTTCTCATGGCTTTAGCAGATTTTCATTGACGTGACCTGTCTGTATTGGTGGATTCATTCTTTAATAATGGAATAAAGTTGAGGAACTGTACAATAAATCAGAACAATTCTTTCCATTCTCCCTGGGGGTCTGTGTGTATTTATCTTTTCACTTGTGTGTATTGTGTATTACTCAGCTATTGTAATATATTATTACAAATTAATAGTAATTTTATTTGTCACATATTTTAGATCTTCATACTTTTTTTTCCCCTTGTGGGAATATTATACAGAGGCTGTAACATTTATACAGATGCTCATTGCATAAGAGTTGACCACACTTACAGGTAATTTACTAGATGAAATCGAACCAATCATATGTTCTGACAGGACTGTGAGCGGGTAAGAGGTTACATTCCACCCAGCTAAGCTTGCTAGGTTAGTGTTTTCAAGCAACATTGGGAGAAATGATACACTATATATACATCCACATGTTGTTTGTATTTATCTCATTTTTTAAAAATATATTGTAAGAAAAATCTTTTACTGTAGATCCTGATAGCACCAATGAGATTTGTCATTTGTGCGGAGCTAAATTTCCTGTTCGCAATAAAGGACACAATGTTGTCGGCTCAACACACCAACACAAGAAAACATCTGAAAGCTGAGAACTGTTTTACTCTCAGACTGACTTGTCAGGAGACAGAATCACAAACATGATCATTTGTAGCTTTTGGATGTAAGATTTGTTTTTACAACCCAAGTGGCCACATCTTCTAAGCATTGTTAAAATGTTTCTACTGATATGTTAGTAGAACCTGCTGATATACAAGGTCTATTTAAAATTGTAGTCCTGTTGTATGTTCAAAAAATAAAATGTTTCATAAAGATATGTGATTGTGGGAATACTTCGTAACTGATGTAGCATTTCAAGATAAAAGCATCTGGCAAATAAGCTACTGTAAATATGCATAATCCAGAACAATTTGCTGTTTTTTTTAATTCTTTTTTAAAATTTCATCAAAGATTAAACTTTTTATGTTGCTCAGCTATCTCAGTAGAAATCATTATATGGTGTGTCATACATAATTAGATAATACACTGCTTTCTTCTCAAAGTTTTTCAAAAGCATCTATACAGTTTGTACTTGTTAAAAATAAATAAATTAACTAAAGCTTCCATCTCAGCTACTAAACCAGCAATGTAACTGATAAATTATAGGATATTCTTATTTCCTGTACTTTTTCTGGTGATCAGGAAATAAATCACTGTCATAACTGAGTGTTACAATATGAGTTATCATCAGGCTGTGACATAAAAGGGAAATGGGAACACAATGAAATGGACAGGATAAATAACCAAAACAGAAGATTTTCTCATCAGCCTGTGATATCACACCAATGAGTCAGCAGAGGTCACTCTCACCTTAGTATTAAGGGAGAGATTAGTATTGGTGATGGCCTACACTCATCCCTCCACCTGTCCTGCAGAGACTGCAGTAACATTGAAATACAGGTATCCATGGCCTATGGTTCCATCAGCTCTTGAACAGATGAGAAGTGTTAAGGCGGAAGAAAATACCTTCTGTTGACAATCAGAGTACCTCACGTCTACACAGTTCTACTCCAACATGCAAGAGGTTTATTTCCAATAACAGCCAGAGAGCAATCATTTTAGTTTTACATACTGTGGCAGCGGGGGCGTGGTCAAGCACCGGTCTGTGACAGGAGGGCGGAGTTGGGGAAGGTAAGTGGCAGAATCGCTCACCTGAGTATCATTAACCTGTGTTTTGTGTGTTCTCCCCAGTAAACCGCCCTATTTAAGGAGGGAGAGCGAGAGCAGAGGGAGACCCGGACGAGACGCTGTGTGTGTCTCTCTCTCGCGCTATTTTGAAAACAGTATTGTAACCCTGAAAAGTGTGGCAATAAAGCCGTTAGACAAACCTGATCTCTGTCCTGCCGTCCTCTGTGCTCCACCCACACGTGATTCTCGCTACAGTGGTGCTGAAACCCGGGATCGTGGAGCACCTGTCCTGCAGCCCCATGGAATCCTCCCCGTTCGCGGACTTGGTCCACGCCCTCGCCACGGCTCAGCAGAGCCAGTACCAGGCGCTCGTCACACTCCGGAAGGAGCAGGAGCGCCGCTTCGAAGCCCTGGTGCTGGCTCAACAGGAAGACCGTGAGGCGTTCCGGCGCCTCCTCGCGTCGGCGGGGTCCACCAGCGCCCCGGCCGCGGGCCCATCTCCCATCACCTTGACTAAGATGGGCCCGCAGGACGACCCCGAGGTGTTCATCGCGTTGTTCGAACAGGTCGCCGAAGCCTCGGGGTGGCCGATGGAACAGCGCGCGGCGCTCCTCCTCCCCCTCCTGACGGGAGCGGCGCAGTTAGCCGCACTACAGCTCCCCGCCGACCACCGGCTGGCCTACGCCGACCTTCGCCGGGCTGTCCTCCAGCGCGTGGGGCGCACGCCGGAGCAGCAGCGCCAGCGCTTCCGCGCGCTGCGAATGGAGGAAGTCGGCAGCCCGTTCGCGTTCGGCCAGCAGCTCCGGGACGCCTGCTGGCGGTGGCTGAGGGCCGAAGATCGCGACGCCGAGGGGATCATCGACCAGGTGGCGCTGGAGCAGTTCATCGCCCGCCTACCCGCCGGAACCGCGGAGTGGGTCCAGTGCCACCGCCCGGCGTCGCTGGATCAGGCCGTAGGACTGGCGGAGGATCATCTGGCGGCTGTCCCGGCGGCAGGACAATGGATGTCTTCTCTCTCCTCCTCTCTCTCTCTCTCTTCCCCCTCCTCCCGTGTCCCGTCCTCGCCCCATTCCCCCACCACGGAGGCGGGGGCCGGCCCCACCCCAGCCGGCCCGCCGCACCCATGGTGCCCTCCCGTTTCTCTCTTCTGTCTGTCTCTCCCCCCCCTCAGGTGAGTGACCCCCAATCCACAGCTGCAGAGGGGAGGCCCGGGCCGGTTTGCTGGCGCTGCGGGGAACCGGGCCACCTGCAGCAACAGTGTGCCGCGATGGAGGTGGGGGCGGTGGTGCGGATCCCCGATGCGCCAGAGGCTGCCCTCGATCAGGCCGGAGCATATCGCATACCGGTAAGTGTACAAGGGGCGACCTATCAGGCGTTGGTGGATTCGGGTTGCAACCAGACCTCGATCCGCCAAAGCCTGGTGCAAGACGAGGCATTGGGGGGAGCACAAGGGGTGAAGGTGTTGTGTGTGCATGGGGATGTTCACTGCTACCCGTTGGTGTCGGTCCACATACATTTCAGAGGGGACAAATCTTTAGTGAAGGCGGCGGTTAATCCTCGCCTTACCCACTCTTTAATCTTGGGGACTGATTGGCCGGGATTCCGGGGGTTGATGGCACACCTAGTAAAGAGTGGGTCCTGCCGGTTAGCCGGGGGGGGGGGCCCGGTGTCGTTTTGGCTGGAGCTGCGGTCGCAGGGCCGTCTACGTCATCTCCGCGACAGAGTGAGGGGCCCCCGGCTCCTCCTCTTTCTATTGGGGAATCCCTCGCGGATTTCCCACTGGAACAATCGCGAGACGAAACTCTGCGACACGCGTTTGACCAAGTGAGAGTAATCGATGGTCAAACGCTCCAGCCGAATGCCACCCCGACCTTCCCCTATTTTTCCATTTTAAAAGATAGGTTATACCGAGTGACGCAGGACACTCAGACGAAGGAGCGTGTCACCCAGTTGTTAATTCCAAAGAGCCGTCGGGAATTGGTATTCCAGGCGGCTCACTTTAATCCCATGGCGGGACACCTCGGGCAGGATAAAACACTCGCCCGGATAATGGCCCGATTCTATTGGCCGGGGATTCGCGGCGACGTCCGTAAGTGGTGTACGGCGTGCCGCGAATGCCAGTTAGTAAATCCAGCGGCCATTCCAAAAGCGCCCTTGCGCCCCCTACCATTAATCGAGACCCCGTTTGAACGAATTGGGATGGATCTCGTCGGGCCATTAGATCGGTCAACACGAGGGTACCGCTTTATATTGGTTCTGGTGGACTATGCAACGCGATACCCGGAAGCGGTGCCTCTTCGCAATATCTCCGCACGTAGTATTGCAGAGGCCCTCTTCCACGTCATCTCCCGGGTCGGAATCCCGAAAGAGATTCTGACTGATCAAGGCACCTCGTTTATGTCACGAACACTGGCCGAACTGTATGGGCTACTGGGTATTAAGCCGATCCGCACCAGTGTGTATCACCCACAAACGGACGGTTTAGTCGAACGGTTCAACCGCACCCTCAAGAATATTATCAAAAAATTCGTAAGTGAGGACGCACGTAACTGGGATAAGTGGCTCGAACCCTTGTTGTTTGCAGTGCGAGAGGTCCCCCAAGCCTCCACGGGGTTCTCCCCATTTGAATTACTGTATGGGCGTAAGCCGCGCGGCATCTTAGATGTACTGCGGGAAAATTGGGAGGAGGGACCTTCGCAGAGCAAAAATGAAATTCAATACGTTATGGATCTGCGCGCAAAACTCCACACGCTCACCCACTTAACTCAGGAGAATTTGCGGCAGGCCCAGGAACGGCAAACCCGCCTGTACAACAAGGGCACGCGCCTTAGAGAGTTCACTCCGGGAGATAAGGTACTCATCCTGTTGCCCACGTCGAGCTCCAAATGAATCGCCAAGTGGCAAGGGCCCTTCGAGGTCACACGGCGAGTCGGGGACGTCAACTATGAGGTTAGGCGAACGGACAGGGAGGGGGCGCTACAGGTCTACCACCTCAATCTGCTGAAGCTCTGGAATGAGGAGGTCCCCGTGGCGTTGGTGTCGGTAGTTCCGGAGAAGGCGGAGCTGGGGCCGGAGATCCAAAAAGGGTCATTGGCATCTCGCACCTCTCCGGTCCCCTGTGGAGACCACCTCTCCCCGACCCAACTCACGGAGGTCGCCCAGTTGCAGGCCGAGTTTTCCGATGTGTTCTCGCCCCGGCCCGGACGCACCAACCTCATAGAACACCACATAGAGACGCCCCCGGGGGTGGTAGTGCGTAGCCGTCCTTATAGATTACCCGAACACAAAAAAAAGGTGGTTCGGGAAGAACTTCAGGCCATGCTCGAAATGGGCATCGTCGAGGAGTCCCACAGTGACTGGAGCAGCCCGGTGGTCTTGGTTCCCAAGGCCGACGGCTCGGTCCGGTTCTGTGTGGACTATAGAAAAGTCAATGCGGTGTCTAAATTCGATGCGTACCCAATGCCTCGTATTGATGAGCTGCTTGATCGACTAGGCACGGCTCGCTTTTACTCGACACTGGATTTGACGAAGGGATATTGGCAGATCCCCTTGACTCCATTATCCCGGGAAAAAACGGCCTTTTCCACACCGTTCGGCTTACACCAGTTCGTCACACTTCCGTTTGGGCTGTTTGGGGCGCCCGCTACGTTTCAGCGGCTGATGGACCGGATCCTCCGGCCCCACGCCACCTATGCGGCCGCTTACTTAGACGACATAATCATTTATAGTAATGACTGGCAGCGGCACCTGCAACACCTGAGGGCCGTCCTTAGGTCGCTGAGGCGGGCGGGGCTCACTGCCAACCCGAAGAAGTGTGCGATTGGGCGGGTGGAAGTACGGTATCTGGGCTTCCACTTGGGTAACGGGCAGGTGCGTCCCCAAATTAATAAGACAGCAGCGATTGCGGCCTGCCCGAGACCCAAGACCAAAAAGGGGGTGAGACAGTTCCTGGGGCTGGCTGGCTATTATCGTAGGTTTATACCTAATTATTCGGACGTCACCAGCCCGCTGACTGACCTCACTAAAAAGGGGGCGCCAGATCCGGTCCAGTGGACGGAGCAGTGCCAGCGGGCTTTCTCTGAGGTAAAGGCTGCACTGTGTGGGGGGCCACTTTTGCACTCCCCTGACTTCTCTCTCCCCTTTTTGTTGCAGACGGATGCGTCGGACAGAGGGCTGGGGGCCGTTTTGTCCCAGCAGGTGGGGGGAGAGGACCGCCCAGTGTTGTACATCAGCCGGAAGCTGTCAGTGCGTGAGGGGCGCTACAGCACTATCGAGAAGGAGTGCCTGGCCATCAAGTGGGCGGTCCTCGCCCTCCGTTACTACCTGCTGGGGCGCTCTTTCACCCTCTGTTCGGACCACGCGCCCCTCCAGTGGCTCCACCGCATGAAGGATGCCAACGCGCGGATCACCCGTTGGTATCTGGCGCTCCAACCTTTCAACTTCAAGGTGGTCCACAGGCCGGGGGCGCAGATGGTCGTGGCGGACTTCCTCTCCCGTCAAGGGGGGGGGGGGGGGGGGGGGGGGGAGTCGGCTGCGGGCCGGACGGGCGCCCGGCCTGAGTCGGGCGGTGGGGGTATGTGGCAGCGGGGGCGTGGTCAAGCACCGGTCTGTGACAGGAGGGCGGAGTTGGGGAAGGTAAGTGGCAGAATCGCTCACCTGAGTGTCATTAACCTGTGTTTTGTGTGTTCTCCCCAGTAAACCGCCCTATTTAAGGAGGGAGAGCGAGAGCAGAGGGAGACCCGGACGAGACGCTGTGTGTGTGTGTGTGTGTGTGTGTCTGTCTCTCGCGCTATTTTGAAAACAGTATTGTAACCCTGAAAAGTGTGGCAATAAAGCCGTTAGACAAACCTGATCTCTGTCCTGCCGTCCTCTGTGCTCCACCCACACGCGATTCTCGCTACACATACCATTATATAGGTTAAAATGTATAATAATGTTCAGGTGATTGGTTACAAAGAGACAAAAAAACTTACTGCACATTGGTAGAATGAACATTAGATTTAAATGGATTACCATAAAATGAGATTAAATTATCATAGAGAAGCAGGAAACAACCCATCGTTGGTCACCAAGTGATGTCATCTTAACACTGAGAGATATGATTACACATGTATTTTCAGCCCAATTAGAGGTGAAAACATCACGATCAGTCCCGACTACATTATATCTTCCTTTGATATCTTCCAAATGTAACAGACGTAAAGTCATGGTCTCGAGAAGTAAAATCCCCTCCACACAGCTGCACCCTCTCAAGATGAAAAAGACTCTACAAAGTCATAATAAGCTTTTCTGCAACCGGGGTTACATCAAGTCTCATTACATAAGATTAATTTCACTGAATGAGAGAAAAGAAAGAAGACTGAAAAACGTGAAATAATGTATGAAAATAAATGAAACAAGTGTTGCCAGGTAAAATAAACCTCACCTGGCAGCACTTATTTTGTACCTATATGTTGATAATGGTAATTTCTCAATCATCAGCTGTCAGGTTATAGTCCTATGAAAATCCATGACCTTGAGTTTGATATTTCAGTCGTCAAAGGTCATGGTGGCAACTCATATGAGTTGTGCTGGTATGAGTGTATCTGACACAGCTATGTTGCTGTAATTTAATAACACTGTCAGTTTTGGGTTATGAACTGTGTGGCAACAAAAATATTCTGTATTTTGTGTTTTATAACCTGACGCTGGGCGGCATGGTGGTGTAGTGGTTAGTGCTGTCACCTCACAGCAAGAAGGTCCGGGTTCAAGTCCCGTGGCCGGCGAGGGCCTTTCTGTGCAGAGTTTGCATGTTCTCCCCGTGTCCACGTGGGTTTCCTCCGGGTGCTCCGGTTTCCCCCGCAGTCCAAAGACATGCAGGTTAGGTTAACTGGTGACTCTAAATTGACCGTAGGTGTGAATGGTTGTCTGTGTCTATGTGTCAGCCCTGTGATGACCTGGCGACTTGTCTAGGGTGTACCCCGCCTTTCGCCCGTAGTCAGCTGGGATAGGCTCCAGCTTGCCTGCGACCCTGTAGAACAGGATAAAGCGGCTAGAGATAATGAGATGAGATGAGATAACCTGATGCTGACAAAAAGCTAGAAAATGATTAACTCTACACTTACAATATAAACTCACTCGGCCAGTGTATCTAATGAAGCAGCATATGAGTGTACAATGTGTTCACAAACTCTGCCTTCTCTATAATTACTAGAGCCACACACACTGCCATATCAGTGTCAGTGCTGTGCTGAGAATGGTCCATCACCCAAATAATGGTGCTCAGTGGTCATCCTTTTATCAGTGATGAATACATTAAATGTTCCCGCCTCTCGATCACAGCATTTGTTGGTACTCATGTTCCATACTCCATACTCATGCTCCATCTGACTGGATGAAGTGTGATTCAGGAATATTATTCTGCAGGAGGGGATTTGCAAATGGTAGGCTGACGACTGTGCGACTCTCAAAATGAAATCTCGTCAGTAGGGGGCGATGCAGCCCCCTCAGCACCCCAACTCCCAGCACCCCTACTGTATGTATGAATGTATATGAAAGACTGTTTTAATATATTTATTATTAGCCTTAGATTATGTGGAGGGCCTGATATACAATACCCTGTGATTGAGCTGTTACTATAGAAATGAAAACATATCAAAGAAGTTTTAATGATAAACCTCTTATTTGATTTACTGTCAGAACTATCCAAAAAGTGCTTTACTTTTCTTTTCTTTTCTTTTCTTTTATTCACACTTAATAACTAATGTATTATTATTATTATTATTATTATTATTATTATTATTATTAACACCAGAATCAAGTGCTTTGCATAATGATAAACATATTGCAATCGCACCCCCCCCCCCCCCCACACACACACACACACACAATCCTCTCACCCTTTTTGCTTTCTCTCTCTTCTACAAGTTTTCACTGGCATAAGAAACGTTCTGTTGAATTAAATATCCTGTTCCCCTGAGAATTTACTGAAGTTCAGAGGAGGGTTTATTGAAGGGTGGCGTAATTCTTCACAAAGCTGTGAGTTATTTCACATAATTGCAGCAAATTTTTTTTTCAGAAATCTATTGCAGACTGTCATAATTAAATTACATTGTATTGCTTCTTCTAATTGCAGCACATTTTTTTAAAATAGCAATTTAGAAAATAAATAAATGTCAGCAAAACCACATTTTAGTTTGAAGGGTATATATTATTTTCTTGTGTAGTGGTGACTGAAATGAATCTCCTGAAGTTGAGAGATATGTAACACAATGTAAAAAAAAAAATAGTTGTTGTTGTTGTTCCTGGGTAGTAAATGTTATTTCCTAATTTTATATACCACAAAAGTATAGAAAATTGCAATTATTATTATTATTGTTAGTATTATTATTATTATTGTTAGGGCGGCACAGTGGTGTAGTGGTTAGCGCTGTCGCCTCACAGCAAGAAGGTCCGGGTTCGAGCCCAGTGGCCGGCGAGGGCCTTTCTGTGCGGAGTTTGCATGTTCTCCCCGTGTCCGCATGGGTTTCCTCCGGGTGCTCCGGTTTCCCCCACAGTCCAAAGACATGCAGGTTAGGTTAACTGGTGACTCTAAATTGACCGTAGGTGTGAATGTGAGTGTGAATGGTTGTCTGTGTCTATGTGTCAGCCCTGTGATGACCTGGCGACTTGTCCAGGGTGTACCCCGCCTTTCGCCCGTAGTCAGCTGGGATAGGCTCCAGCTTGCCTGCGACCCTGTAGAACGATAAAGTGGCTAGAGATAATGAGATGAGATGAGATGATTATTATTGTTGTTGTTGTTGATTTTGTGAGCAGGAACTTTGTATTTTTAAATTTACCTATTTTCATTTAGAAAATGGATGAATTTGCATCTTTTCATTCAGATAAAGTTCACAAAACCAGCTAAATTTTAAAATATTTTGCTTTCTTCTGACCTCAAAGAGGATTATTGCAGCATCAAGACATTGCTGGTTGCCTTGAAGTATAATGAGTGTAACTGAGAAATCATCAGAAAATTCAAAATGGTACCATCCCTGATGGGTTCCCAAGGAGATTTTACCAAGTTTCCCTGCTATCTTTTGTTAGTTTGATGGTGGAAAAAGTAGGCTTCAAAAATAGGCTACAGCAAACAACGGGAACCTGTAAGTACAGACAGTCAATCTATGAAGTGCAGAACTATTCCTGTTGTAAAATCTGTTGTAAAGGTTGGGAGAGAGGAAGTGTAATTAAGGAGTAGAGAATGCTCACACCAGGCAATGAGTAATAAATAAATGAATAAATAAATAAATAATTAAAAAAAGATTTTGAAAATAAAAAATTTCATGTGTACAATAGAGCACCATTCAAAGATGAAGAAAAAGGAGAAAAAAAATGTTCCCTTTTTCCAGTGTCTGAATTTTTGGGCCTAGTTTCAGGTCTTTTGTGTGATTTTTGAGATTGAGCTGAAACCCTGTGTATGTTCAGACAGAGTTTCAATATCATAACACATAACATTTAAATCTTTTCTGAACATGCATAACAAATATTTAAATCAACTTAATTTTCATGTTTTCAGAATACAGGGAAAATGCAAACAATTAAATAATAATATTATGTGGGGGAAAGGATATTTTTGAAATTGCACACAATATGAATAGTGCAAATTATTATATGGACATGAGGGTTTTACTGGGAAATACGCCACTCATATTTTCATAGGAGCTACATCCAGGACATGGAGAACCAAAACCGTGACATAAATCTCTTTATGACACTCATCAGATCAGAATCAGAATCACTTTATTAATCCCAGGAGGGAAATTCAAATTTGCTGCCAAACTCCTGAATCAGAGAAGAAGTAAACATGTCTAAAATAGAAGATAAAATCGTCTGAAAAAAGAATAAAAATAAATTTAAATAAGTTCAATCAACTTCAAGAAAGAGCAAAATGAAGTGATTCTATATACAATGATTCCTATATACATATATTGCACCTGAGTTAAGAATACAGTATACATGGTAAGACAGTGTACCACAGTTATACAGTGGCATTGTACAGCTTGACTGCAACTGGTAAGCATTATTTCCTGTGTCTCTCAGTTGTGCAGCGTGGAAGAATCAGCCGTTTACTGAACGTGCTCCTGTGGCTGATCAGCTCCTCATGTAGAGGGTGGGAAGGACAGTCTAAGAGTGTCTTTATATTGGACAGTGTCCTCTTCTCCAACACCACTGTCAGAGAGTCCAGTTCCATGCCTACAACATGGCCGGCCTTCCTGATGATCTTATTGAGTCTGTTACTGTCCTTCATCCTTAAGCCGCTGCCCCAGAAGACGACAGCGTACAGGATGGCACTGGCCACCACACACTCATAGCACATCTGCAGCATCATTCGGCAGATGTTGAAGGACCTCAGCCGTCTCAGAAATTAGAGACGGCTCTAGCCCTTTTTGTATACTGTGTCCACGTTTTTGGACCAGTCCAGTTTATTATCCAAGTACACCCCCAGGTACTTATATTCCTCCACCACGTCCACACTGACCCCTTGGATGTTAACAGGGTTCACCGGAGCCCTGATTCTCTTCGGATCAACCACCAGTTCTTTTGCCTTTGTCACGTTGAGCTGTAGGTGGTTCTTCCTGCTCCACGTGACAAAGTTGTCCACCACCATCCTGTACTCGCTCTGATCACCACCAGTAATATGTCCAACCACTGCAGAGTCATCAGAAAATTTCTGGAGGTGGCAGGTCTCCATGCAGTAGTTGAAATCAGTGGTGTAGAGAGTGAAAAGGAAAGGAGAAAGGACAGTCCCTTGCGGAGCCCCGGTGTTGCTGATCAGTCTGTCTGACACAGAACACTGCAAGTGCACGTACTGTGGTCTGCCAGTCAAATAATCCACAATCCAGGACACCAGTGGGGCATCCACCTGCATCGCTGTCAACTTCTCACCCAGCAGAGCTGGCCAGATGGTGTCAAAAGCACTGGAGAAATCAAAAAACATGATCCTCACAGTGCTGGCTGGCTTATCCAGGTGCCCATAGACTTTGTTGAGCAGGTAGATGATTGCGTCATCTACTCCAAGACGGGGCTGGTAGGTGAACTGAAGGGGGTCAAGAAGTGGTTGGACCATAGGCCGGATCTGCTCCAAGATGAGTCTCTCTAGGGTCTTCATGATGTGTGATGTCAATGCCACGGGCCTGTAGTCTTTGAGGTCACTGGGACGCAGCTTCTTCAGTACAAGGACGAGGCGTGATGTCTTCCACAGCACGGGGACCCTCTGAAGACCCAGGCTCATGTTGAAGACATGCTGAAGTACACCACTTAGCTGGAGGGCGCAGGTCTTCAGGGCCCTGGGGCTAACACCATCTGGGCCTGCTGATTTTCCTGCATGGAGTCTTTTCAGCTGTCTTCTCACTTGTGCCTCGCTGATGATCGGTGTGGAGGTGATGGGTGGGGGAGGGATGAAAGTGTTTCTTGGAGGGTATGCTCAGCCAGGGGGTCTGTTGAGGAGGTGTGAGCGAGGTCCTGAAATGGGGATGAGGTTGGGCAAAAAGAGGAGGGGGAGGGGAGAGAATGTGAAGTGTGTGGTTGTAGCCATCCCACAGAGTGGTGGTGGTGGTGGTGGGTTGGGGTCACACCATTGAATCTGTTGAAGTAAAGATTCAGATCATTCGCCCTTTCCACATTGCCATCTATTGCCTTCACTGTTGGTTGGCTTGTAACCAGTGATGGTCTTCATTCCACTCCACACCTCTCTCATGTTGTTCTGTTGGAGTTTCCACTCCAACTTCCTCCTGTACTTTTCCTTGGCCTCCCTGATCGTTGCTCTCAGTTCACGCTGTACTCCTTGTACCTCCTCCTTGTTGCCAGCTCTGAAAGCCCTCTTCTCATTTAAGAGGGCTTTGATGGCCTTCGTTACCTACGGCTTGTTGTTGGGGTAACAGCTGACAGTCCTAGCTGGGACAATGGTGTCCACACAGAAGTTGATGTATCACGTGATGCACTCTGTGAGCCCATCAATGTCATCTCCGTGGGGCTCACACAGTGTCTGCCAGTCTGTCACCTCGAAGCATCCCTGCAGTGTCTCGTTGGCCTCATCTGTCCATCTCCTCACTATCTTTGATGTAGTGGGCAGTCTCTTCACCAGGGGCACATAGCAGGGGGAGAGAGTAAATCAGGTTGTGGTCTGACCTGCCCAGTGGGAGGAGGGGGGAAGAGCTGTAAGCCTATTTAACATTAGCATACAGCAGGTCTATTGTTCTTCCCTCTCTGATAG
This sequence comes from Neoarius graeffei, assembly GCF_027579695.1. NCBI lineage: Eukaryota > Metazoa > Chordata > Actinopteri > Siluriformes > Ariidae > Neoarius > Neoarius graeffei. The sequence goes on along the minus strand of NC_083571.1, from coordinate 51,477,977 downwards.
GACAGTTCACAAACTGGGTGAAAATGGAAAGTGTTTTGTCCAAATTAACATGATTAAAGTCACCCAAGATAGCAATGAATGCACTCAGGTGTTGAGTCTGTAGCCGGGCTATTGCAGAGTGAATAGTGTCACAAGCAGTGTTCGGGTTTGCAGAGGGGAGAACATAAACAGCCACCATGACAGTGGTGGCTGGTAGTCTTTCAAACAGGGGAGGCTGGTCGGTTATGATATTTCCAGATTTTAAATGAAAAAACATCAATTTTGCCCATACTCTTGCCTCTGATCTGGCTGATTGTTGGCAGGGTCACAAACTGTGAAATAACAGGTTCTTTTGGCCCATTAGCCTACTGTCCAATATACATGATGGTGGTGTTGGGGGGGGGTATATTTTAACATTTTATATTTTAAAATTGTGGCATGTTGTTTAAAAATTGATCATTATTGAAAGCAGCTCTTTGTCAGGAACCTCAGCAGTAACAGCAGAGTGCTCTGGAATAGGCACAAGCACTGACCTTGGGGAGCCAAACATAGAGCTGGGTGCCACACATTTCATTCAATGACACTTTCCCTATATTTTACTTATTTTGACTGAGAAATGTTTTATTGACAATTTTGATAACCCTTCACTTTTATTCCAGGTCTGTAGTGTGAAATGTTCTCGGCTGTGTTTTTGTTTAAAAATGTTTTCCAAATTGTAGCTGTGTTTAATTAATATCCAGAGAAATATATATTCCAATATAATATACTCAACACAAATATTTTAAATAGATTCTATATTTTTGGTCCATCCATGACATATTACTAAAGTAGCCTATTTACTGTTGTTGATGTGGGTCACTTGCTGTTAGCCAATTCACTTTCTCGTACCAGGAGAGCTGAAAGGAACGAGTATTATTCCCGACCTTTTTCACCAAGTCAATTTGAGGTGTTGGTCTACCCTGCTCTTTAATTTTAATTTTTTCCTCGAAAGGAAGACTGGCAAATGGCTTCGCCAAAATTAAATCAGCAATGCTTGGCATCCGTGCGCAGCTTTCTTGCTAGCTGACTAGCCCCCTCAAGTTCAAGTTCAGTCACTCAAATAAACAAAATTTCTGGAATTAAGATAGCAAACTTGACAACACTATATTTACACTTTATTTACAATGAAAATATATACAAACTAAAAAAGCTGGTAGAAAGCGTATGTAATGAATGAAATTGAAATGTAAGCTGATCTCTTACAACATACCACACCACTTGCGAATCCGCATGGGACTGAACTGAAATTCACCGCTGCCTGTCTATAGTTGAAACGAGCTGTCAATCAAAGAAAATATCCGGCCGCTTTCACCAATCACCAGTCTCCTCGCGGAAAGCTTTGCCATGTCCCTCCCATGTGAGGCTCGGAATCCGTAGGCGGGCATTTTCACAGTATTTGTCCAATAACCATCTTGCATTTTGTGATTGACAAGCGCATACCGTAGCTCCCAAATGCCATTGAAGTCCACTGAGGCTGGGCTGCATCGCACTGTCACGAGGGGGAAAAACTCACGCACACATTAGACGAACTGGGGAAAGTTATAATGGAATGATTTCACACTGTAGTTGGGTTGAGCACATATATTTCTATGATTCTGGATCTGAAATAGCAATGTTATAAGGTCAGCTATAACATAATCCTAGCACAATTCATCCTACATGATGTTTGTCATTTTTAGAGGAGGCTGAGCCTCCCTCGTTGTCTTAGAGCAATCGCCCGTGCACCATGATAACATTAGAAAACTCCCTGGGCAGATAATATGGACGAAGTCCGACAGCACAGAGTTCAACATCCGGGCTGCAGATGCGCTCTTTCATGGTGATGTGAGCTGGGTTACACCACCGGTTGTTCACAAGAATGGCAAGCCCTCCCCCTTTGCGCTTACTGCTCCTGGTGCAGTCTCTGTCCACACACACCGTGTGAAAGCCCTTAACTGTAGGGTTGTCGTCGGGAACATCCCGGTGCAGCCATGTCTCCACGAAGCACATTAAACTACACTCCCGATACTCCGTCTGACTCTGGGCCAGTGCCGTCAGCTCATCCACTTTATTCCCGAGGGACCTCACGTTCCCCATGATGTTAGAGGGGAGACACGGCTTATAAGATTTTTCAATAAGCATCCGTTGTCTCAAAGCCACCCTCTTCCTCTGTAACTTCTTGTTTCCCCTGCATCCTCCGTGTGTTTTCCGCCAAATTACCACAGGGATCTCCTCCGGTCTTGTCGCTAGAGCGGCCGGCTTCAGTTTGATCAGCTGATCCCTGGTGTAAACAATGCGGGCAGCGTGGAGTTGTTGCGTCGCTGAAAAAAAGTTTTGCAACTGTGAGCAAAAACACCAAAACTCTTGCAACCCTCATAGTGGCTCGATTACAGTGTTATGGTAACGAAGAAAAATAGCAAAAAAAAAAGCAAAGATAAGACAAGTAGGAAAAATAGAGAAAAAGGATCAGGAGCGTTCGTCACAGGCTGCATGTGAGCTTGCGCATGCACACTAATGAGTATATCGACAAATTGTTTTAATAAGTTTGCAGAGTTTTTGTTTGTGAATGTGTCTATATCATAAAAAGAAAATCACACATTGGCTTGAAGATATGAAGTTTATCTTCTCATGTTGAAAAACTTGCATTTTTCACATGAAATACATTGCTGACCTGAGTGAGATATTTTCTGATATTTCACTCCGATGATGTGTTTTCCTGCTGAATTGATGTGCGTTGTCAAAATGGTGAACGGGTTCAAAATTTAAATTCCTTAGATGTACTTGCGGGTTATTTATTTATTTATTGTGGAGGTGTCTATATAATATAAAGAACATTATACGGTGGGGGGGGGAAGATATGAAGTTTATCTTCTCGTGTTGAAAAATGTGTCACTTGTTTGCTCCAATCACTCATGATTCATACATTCACCACTCAAAGATAAACTTCATATCTTCACTCAACCGTTTAATATCCTCTATATAATTAGCATGGTATGAAAAACACAATATCGCGCATATTAAAGCATGTGGTATACATTACAGACCAGTGTAAATAGATTATTATTATTTTGCAATTTTTGTATTGTTATATTGTTAATCTGGGGGTCAGCATAGTGGTGTAGTGATTAGCACTGTTGCCTCACGTCAAGAAGGTTCTGGGTTCGAGCCCAGTGGCTGATGGGGGCCTTTCTGTGTGGAGTTTGCATGTTCTCCCCCACAATCCAAAGACATACGGTTAGGTTAACGTGGGGCAGTGACGGCCTGACATTGGGCTGAAGTGCCTTTTAGCAAGACACCAAATCCACAGCTGCTCCGCAGTTGTGGGTTCGGTGCCTTGAATTTCTTTCTCACTGTCTATCACCTTATATACCACTTTGTGTACCACATTGATTATTTTTTCCTCCTTTTATATATATATATATATATATATATATATATATATATATATATATATATATATATATATATATATAATTTTTGAAATTTTTTTTCAGCAATTAAAGTACATTTTATATTGTTTAACAACCACTTCTGTGAAATTATTGCTATTGCAGCTGGTGTTATAATCATGGTTAAAACTAGTGGGACTTATTATTATTATTATTATTATTATTATTATTATTATTATTATTATTATTCAGGTAATGGTTAATTTATGTGATTGAGTCATGTACCCAAAAACTAAATAAACAAATGTCCCAAAAGCAGAGGTTGAGTTCATCTCCAAATTGTCTAGGTATAAATATGTGTTTTTATATCAGTACTGCAAAACTGCATAGGGGGGAAAAAAATTTGAGAGCTAAATCATGCACTGGTACTAAAGGGGGAAAAAACTTTTGTGAGAAGGGAAATGTGAGGCCTGTGCGTGCATAACATCACTGCCAGCATTTTAACCGCAGACACGATAACACAGACAAGAGAGAAGATACAGATAAGATATTTTAGCACACTGAGCAAATTCACACACACACACACGCATGCTTAAACCCCAGCACAAACTGAAACCCGATGCGTACTATCTGAAATAAGCTAACTTTCACATTCAGTAACTTACTTTTTAAACACCTGCATTATTCTGCCATTAACATTGGTTCAGTTTACTTTCTTAAATTGTTTCAAACTGGTTTATGTATTTCAATGTATATGGGTGCAGAGGAAATAATAATAATAATAATAATAATAATAATAATTATTATTATTATTATTATTATTATTATTATGCCCACCTTGGGCTACCACCTTTTCGTGGTGGTGGGTCTTGCGTGCCTCAACGATCGTGAGAGCTGTGCTGGTGGGAGCAAATGCTCCTGGTAGGGCCACCCAAGCCAGACAGGTCGAAGGTGAGAGGCCAGACACAGAGTAGTTCAATAGCCTGTGGCTGAGAAATACCGGGTTGGCGCCCAGTGGGGCATAGTCATGTCTTATGGGTAGGAGGGACCCTTTAATCTTGGTTGATATCCTTCCTAGAGATGGTGTCTCAATAAAAATACCTTAAAATTCACTTCAGTTATGAGTGAAATGTCTGTTACAAATAATGTAAATAACAGTGTGAACGGGGCTGGAACCAGTGGTGAAGGTCCCTTGCCCGGTAGGTGTCTCACTGACCCACAGGGTGGGCCCAACCATCATCAAGTAACTGCGATGAGAAAAAAGGGGACCAAGAAGATCAATATGGTTGTTATGGAGTGTTATTTTCGGAGTAACTCAGTTGATGAAAATGATATCCCTCTAAGAGGATACAGACAGAGATTACTCAGAGAGTGAAATATGAGAGGGCTATTCCCAATCACCGAGTAGCACCTCTGTGATCAGGCAATAAGGAAAAAATGGATGGTTGACAAAACTGGAATTGGAAGGGATAAAAAGGAAAATACAGGTTGATAACGGTAACAAGGAAAATTCGGATGAAGAAATTCATGAAAATGAAGGAGTTGAAAGGAGTCGCGGTGAGCCTATAGAAAATAAAGAAAGAGAGATTGGCATTGCGAATCAACATGGACAAATTAAGCATGGAGGATCAAAGCACTGTTCGAGAAACGTTGGAAATACTTCGGTTGAGGGAATTCACAGATTACAAAGATTTTTAAAAAGTGGATAGTAGAAGGCTAAAGAGTATAACAGGCAATGCTAATAGGTTGCTCCTCTACATAGAAGTACAAGCTATCATGGAAATACAATAAAATATTGGCTAATTTATGTGTTTATATGGTGGATATAAAAAAAAAGTGTACACACCCCGCTAAAATGATAGGTTTTTCTGATGTAAAAAAAAAAGAGACCATGATAAATAATTTCAAAACTTTCCCCACCTTTAATGTGACCTATAACCTGTACAATTCAATTGAAAAACAAAGAAATCTGTTACAGGGAAAATCATAAAATAGAAAAAAACTTACAAATCGTACCAAAATCCAACTGAAAATCTGTGGGGTAACCTGAAGAGGGCTGTGCACAAGAGATGCCCTCGCAATCTGACAGATTTGGAGCACTTTTGCAAGGAAGAGTGGGCAAATATTGTGGCAGGCTGATAGACTCCGACCCAAAAAGACTGAATACTGTAATTAAATCAAAAGGTGCTTCAACAAAGTATTAGTTTAAGGATGTGCACACTTATGCAACCAGCTTATTGTACTTTTTTTTTCTTTTTTATGCTTTCCCCCGAACAGATTTGTTTGTTTTTCCATTGAATTGTACAGGTTATAGATCACATTAAAGGTGGGAAAAGTTTTGAAATTATTTATCATGGTCTCATTTTTTTACTTTACATCCAAAAAACTTATCATTTTAATGGGAAGTGTACACTTGTTTTATATCCATTGTACATATTTATACAAAAACTAAATAAACAAATATCCCAGAAGCAGAGCTTGATTTCATCTCAAAATTCTCAATGTATATATATTTTTATTTTTTTAAATATTAGTATTGCAGAACTGCATGAAAAAAGCTTTGAACACCAAATTACACACTGGAACTAATGGGGGGGGGGGGGGGGGGATCTTATGGTAACAGGGAAGGCTGAAGCCTGTGTGTGTTCAACATCACTGCCAGCATTTTAACCACAGGCACAATAAGACAGGCAAGAGAGAAGATACAGATAAGATATTTTAGCACACTGTGCAAATTCATAACACACACACACACACACACACACACACACACACACACACACACACACACACACCCCAGTACAAACTGAAAACCTATCTACACTATCTGAAATGAGATTACAGACACTGAATTTTTACATTCAGTAACATTTTAAACACCCGTATTATTCTGCTTTTCACACTGGTTAAATTTACATTCTTATAGTGTTTACAATTGGATTATGTATTTCAAAACACCCATAGTAAAGGCAAAAATCTATACTGATGCAGTTGAAATAATAATAATAATAATAATAATAATAATAATTATTATTATTATTATTATTATTATTATTATTTTCTTCCCCATTTATTTTATGTAATTTTATTTTCTATTATTTACTGTTTTGCTTTTACTTCTGTAAAGCACATTGTACTGCCACTGTGTATGAAATGTGCTATATAAATAAACTTGCCTTGCCTTGCCTAATAATAATAATAATAATAATAATAATAATAATACATGTTCAGTTGCTACTTCATATTTATTGATAAATATGAAGTTATTTTATTATTAATATTTTATTATTTCAGCAATTTCTAATGGCAATATATACAGTTTATTTTGATGATTCAGTTTGTCAATAACAAGTAAAAATATGTCACAAAGGAGTCAGAAGTGACAGGATGCAACCAAAATTCTGATCATATTCTACAATGGGTCAGAGAACATGAAGACACACATCAAACCACAATGAAACACAATTAAGAGTATTAAGCAAGAAGAAACTCTTAAAGCAGATATGCAGAACCTTTATTTTTAAATACATTTCTGAGTGGATAGTATCTCCACCCTTGACTCTTGTATGCTGCATAAATGATAATTAAAAAATATATATTTCTGAGTTAAAATTGACCCCAAAGTTGGCATTCGAGCTGCCCCGCTGAGCCAGCTAGCCCTGAGTGCGTGACGTCACAGCAGGAACTGGTTTTAAGGCTGAGTCCTTTTTCAGCAATAGACCAAAGTCATATAAATAAAAATTTATGGTGAAAGTAAGAAATACCGTTACCGACTTGCTCAACTAAGACTGATTGGACTTCATTGATTGTGGGTTGACTCTCATTAAAACAGGATAGGTGTTATAACTTATGCAACATACATGTACAAGCATGCATTTTCACTAATAAAACATAAAAGGCTAATTAAATAATCAGATGAACTGAGACAATCACATTCTGAAGCAAATTAAATAATCTTATACCGGTAACTTAAACACACAATACAAGTTACATGTATTCATGGAAACAACGGGTTGTTTTTGATTTTTTTTTTTAATCAAAATGAGAGCTGGGTGGCACGGTGGTGTAGTGGTTAGCGCTGTCGCCTCACAGCAAGAAGGTCTGGGTTCGAGCCCCGTGGCCGGCGAAGGGCTTTCTGTGCGGAGTTTGCATGTTCTCCCCGTGTCGGTGTGGGTTTCCTCCGGGTGCTCCGGTTTCCCCCAAAGACATGCAGGTTAGGTTAACTGGTGACTCTAAATTGACTGTGGGAATGGTTGTCTATGCATCAGCCCTGTGATGACCTGGTGACTTGCCCAGGGTGTACCCTGCCTTTTGCCCGTAGTCAGCTGGGATAGGCTCCAGCTTGCCTGTGACCCTGTAGAACAGGATAAAGTGGCTAGAGATGATGAGATGAAATGAGAGTCGGAGCTTACCCGTCTGCATTCTTGCTTCTTCACGGCCGATATTGTGACTGACTGTTTTGAAAGAATATGACTTTCAGTTGTTCATTCAGTTCTCCATTCATTCGCTTCTTCCACGTAAGGGAGAGATGGCAGTATCCAGTTTAGAAAAAAGATGGCTGGTCCACTCATTCTCTATTTTGTCCATATGGGGTACTTCGCCATTACTGCTTGGCCCAGGCAATTACTAAAACCCGGGACAGAACGCAACATCACCGGTTTGAGCAACAACCGCAGGGAGGTCACTGACTGAGCGATATGTCATGTCCCGTTCCATCCCAGGTTTTGCCAATAACCCTCAGCTCACTCCGGGAGTACCAGTGCAACTGAACTTTTCTTGAAGAAAAAATAAAAATAAATAAATACTTTCCTTTTTTTGTAGTTTTCTTTAATTATTGGTACTGCACCCTCTTTCAATATGGGCTTAAAGTCAATGCTCCTCAACAGATCAGAGGTCTCATACGAGTCTTCAGTAAAATGTGCAGAGCAGACAAGAGACCACTTCACAGGAACCCTATGTGCCCGTTAACTTTTCTCAAAACGTATCCAAATCTTTGCAGTTTAAACATTCTTTGACCATGAATGCAACGTAAATCCACCTTCTGTCATGTTGCTGGCAGGTGCAGCAACACATCTACGTGGCATGGCGATAAATTAGCTCAAAATGGAGGATCGGAGTTGCAGTCAGCTCTGCGTTTTAGTATAGCGGAAATGGCGATGAGACCGATAGACTTCCTGCTGTGACGTTACGGATGTCAACGCCATTCAATCAGACCGCTACCTATATGAATCACTTTAATCGTAAAAATTACTATATTAGATTTATTGTTAACGCATAAAACTATTCCTATGCCATTCTTGAGGTCTCAAAGCATTTATAAACGAAAGTGAGGCCATGGCTCTGCGTATATGCTTTAAACCAGGGCTTTTCAAAGTGTGGGGTGCGTCTCCCCTGGGGGGCGCCAGAGTTCTTCAGGGGGGGCGCAACGTGAGGAAACATAAACCAGAATAAGTTATTATTGCGGACATTTAGCGAACTTCAGCTAGTCTTTGCCAGAGACAAAATGGATCGATTTTTAGTACCTAAAGCGACAGTGAGTGAGGAGACAGAGTCTGGGCCAAGCAAAAAACAGACCCTCCAGGATTTCGCGATGTTGCGATTTGCAACTTCAACGCAAATTCAACCAATCCCCGCAAATTCAGGGCGGTGTTGCAATAATATCCAATCACCGCAACCTTCCTGCAAATTTGACCAATCGTTGGCGTCGTCTTGAGGTGACGTTGACAAACTACCTTCCGCCTTACTTCCGTGTATATGTTCAAGAGAAGCAGCATGTGCGCAGTGTTGCCAGATTGGGCGGTTTTAAGTGCCTTTTGGCGGGTTTTGAACATATTTTGGACTAGAAAACGTCAGCAGTATCTGGCAACACTGTATGTGCGAGACAATGTTTATATAGGCTTAAATTCAGTTACTGAAAGTGTGTTATGTTTACAGCGAAGGACTGTGTGCACTTTACTTTATTTTTTTTACTTAATACAAGAAATTAATGGATGCCAACATTTTTGCCAAAATGGTATTTTATTTTCCATTGTTTAGGCAGCTTCAGAATCATACTATGAGATTCTGTTCAAATTGTTTCTTTTCTTCTATGAAGCCTGAGCCATTTATTTTATTAGTTTATAATTATTGTTTAATTTAGTCTTCAGGAGAGACTGCCTGCACACAGTACTAGTATTAATAGTTTTTTTTTCTTACATGAAAGCTGGGGCATTTATATTGTATTTTAAGGTAACTTCATGTTGTGCTGTGAGGTTCTATGCTCTTTAACTTTTGAACCAACAGGTGCATTTGGATAAGTAAAGCCTATTTTTCTGCATTTTTGTAGTCCGGGTAATCTTTTATATTGGTAAAGTTGTTTATAGGACCATTTCTCAGTGTCTTTGTTTTTTTAATCAATTGTTTTTCGGTAATAACTTAATATTTAACATATCACTCAATTTTAAGCACAAAAAGAGAAAATCACAACAATTCCTCGCAACTTTCACTTCCCCCTGCAATGTAATCGCAACAAAAACCTAAAAACCACCGCAACTTTCATCGCAATTTTTTGGAAAACCCCCACAACATCAGACATTTTAGCCCACAACAATCACAAAAAAGGCCTGCGGAATCCTGGGGGGGACTGAAAAAAGAAGGAAGTATGACCACGATTATTTAAAGTTTGGATTTTCATGGACTGGATCTGAAGATGCTCCACTGCCACAGTGTGTTGTCTGCCAAGAGGTGCTAGCTAACGATGCTATGAGATGTTTAAAATGTGTAAAACAAGATGTTTTAAAAAGAAAAGCACAGATGTTTAAAATGTCTCGTCTCGTCTTGTCTTCTTCTGCTTATCCGGGACCAGATCGCGGAGGCAGCAGTCTAAGCATGGAAGCCCAAACTTCCCTTTCCCCAGACACCTCGGCCAGCTCCTCGGGAAGAACACCGAGGCGTTCCCATGCCAGCCGAGAGACATAGTCCCTCCAGCGTGTCCTGGGTCTTCCCCGGGGCCTCCTCCCAGGGGGACATGCCTGGAACACCTTCCCAGGGAGGCGTCCAGGAGGCATCCGAAAAAGATGCCCGAGCCACCTCAGCTGATTCCTCTCGATGTGGAGGAGCAGCGGCTCTACTCCAAGCTCCTCCCGAGTGACTGTGCTTCTCACCCTATCTCTAAGGGAGCACCCAGCCACCCTGCGAAGGAAACTAATTTCGGCCGCTTGTTTCTGCGATCTTGTTCTTTCTGTCATTACCCAAAGCTCATGACCATAGGTGAGAGTCGGAACGTAGATCGACTGGTAAATTGAGAGCTTCGCCTTTTGGCTCAGCTCCTTCTTCACCACGACGGACCAGTAAAGCGACCGCATCACTGGGGAGGCTGCACCGATCCGCCTGTCGATCTCACGCTCCATCCTTCCCTCACTCGTGAACAAGATCCCGAGATACTTAAACTCCTCCACTTGAGGCAGGACTTCTCCACCAACCTGGAGAGGGCAAGCCACCCTTTTCCGGTCGAGAACCATGGCCTCGGACTTGGAGGTGCTGATTCTCATCCCAGCCGCTTCACACTCGACTGCAAACCGCCCCAGTGCATGCTGAAGGTCCTGGTTTGAAGAAGCCAACAGGACAACATCATCCGCAAAAAGCAGAGATGAAATCCTGTGGTTCCCAAACAGGATTCCTTCCGGCCCCTGGCTGCACCTAGAAATTCTGTCCATAAAAATTATGAACAGAACCGGTGACAAAGGGCAGCCCTGCTGGAGTCCAACATGCACTGGGAACAGGTCTGACTTACTGCCGGCAATGCGAACCAGACTCCTGCTCCCATTCGTACAGGGACCGGACAGCCCTTAGCAAAGAGCCCCGAACCCCATACTCCCGAAGCACCCCCCACAGAATACCACGGGGGACACGGTCGAATGCCTTCTCCAGATCCACAAAGCACATGTGGACTGGTTGGGCAAACTCCCATGAACCCTCGAGCACCCTATGAAGGGTATAGAGCTGGTCCAGTGTTCCGCGACCAGGACGAAAACCGCATTGCTCCTGCTGGATCCAAGGTTCGACTATTGGTCGAATTCTCCTCTCCAGTACCCTGGAGTAAACTTTCCCTGGGAGGCTGAGAAGTGTGATTCCCCTATAATTGGAGCACACTCTCCGGTCCCCTTTCTTAAAAAGAGGGACCACCACCCCAGTCTGCCACTCCAGAGGCACTGTCCCCAACCGCCACGCGATGTTGCAGAGGCGTGTCAACCAAGACAGCCCCACAACATCCAGAGACTTGAAATACTCAGGGCGGATCTCATCCACCCCCGGTGCCTTGCCACCGAGGAGCTTGCAAACCACCTCAGTGACTTCGGCTTGGGTAATGGATGAGTCCACCTCTGAGTCATCAGCCTCAGTCTCCTCAGTGGAAGACATGACGGTGGGATTGAGGAGATCCTTAAAGTATTCCTTCCACCGCCTGACAATGTCCCCAGTTGAGGTCAACAGCTCCCCACCCGCACTGTAAACAGTGTTGGCAGAGTACTGCTTCTCCCTCCTGAGGCGCTGGACGGTTTGCCAGAATTTCTTTGAGGCCGACCGATAGTCCTTCTCCATGGCCTCCCCAAACTCCTCCCAGTTCTGAGTTTTTGCCTCCGCAACTGCCCGAGCTGCAGCACGCCTGGCCTACCAATACCCGTCAGCTGCCTCAGGAGTCCCGGAGGTCAACATGGCCCGATAGGACTCCTTCTTCAGCTTGACAGCATCCCTTACTTCCGGTGTCCACCACCGGGTTCGGGGATTGCCGCCACAACAGGCACTGGAGACCTTGCGGCCACAGCTCCGAACAGCTGCGTCCACAATGGAGGTAGAGAATATGGTCCACTCAGACCCAATGTCCCCCACCTCCCTCGGAAGCTGGGAAAAGCTCTCCCGGAGGAGGGAGTTAAAGACCTCCCCAACAGAGTGCTCGGCCAGACGTTCCCAGCAGACCCTCACCATACGTTTGGGCCTGCCAGGTCTGTCCAGCTTCCTCCTCCGCCAGCGGATCCAACTCACCACCAGGTGGTGATCAGTTGACAGCTCAGCCCCTCTCTTCACCCGAGTGTCCAAAACATAGGGCCGGAGATCAGATGAAACGACTACAAAGTCGATCATCGACCTCCGACCTAAGGTGTCCTGGTGCCACGTGCACTTATGGACACCCCTATGCTCGAACATGGTGTTCGTTATGGACAAACCGTGACTAGCACAGAAGTCCAATAACAAAACACCACTCGGGTTCAGATCGGGGAGGCCGTTCCTCCCAACCACGCCCCTCCAGGTGTCACTGTCGTCGCCCACGTGAGCATTGAAGTCCCCCAGTAGCACAATGGAGTCCCCAGTCTGAGCACCCCTCAGTACCTCTCCCAGGGACTCCAAGAAGGCCGGATACTCTATACTGCTATTTGGCCCGTAGGCACAAAAAACAGCAAGAGCCCTCTCTCCAATCCGAAGGCGCAGAGAGGCGACCCTCTCGTTCACTGGGGTAAACTCCAACACATGGCGGCTGAGCTGGGGAGCTATAAGCAAGCCCACACCAGCCCGCCGCCGCTCACCACGGGTGACTCCAGAGAAGTGGAAAGTCCAGCCCCTCTCGAGGAGCTGGGTTCCAGAGCCCAAGCTGTGCATGGAGGTGAGCCTGACTATCTCTAGCCGGTACCTCTCAACCTCCCGCACAAGCTCAGGCTCTTTCCCCCCCAGCGAAGTGACATTCCATGTCCCAACAGCCAGCCGCTGTGTCCGGGGATCAGGTCGTCGAGGCCCCTGCCTTCGACTGCCACCCAATCCACACTGCACCAATCCCCTACTGCTACCTCTGTGGGTGGTGAACCCACAGGAGGTCGGGCCCACGTCACCTCTTCGGGCTGAGCCCGGCCGGGCCCCATGGGCAAAGGCCCGGCCACCAAGCGCTCGCATACGAGCCCCAACCCCGGGCCTGGCTCCAGGGTGGGGCCCCGGCTGCGTCATACCGGGCAACGTCACGGTCCTTGCTTTTTTTTCCATAGGGGTTTTTGGTGAACTGCTCTTGGTCTGGCCTGTCACCTAGGACCTGTCTGCCTTGGGAAACCCTGACAGGGGCATAATGCCCCCGACAACATAGCTCCTAGGATCATTCAAGCACACAAACCCCTCCACCACAATAAGGTGGCAGTTCTAGGAGGGGTGTTTAAAATGTGTAAAAGAAAAAAATAAAAATGTGTACAACAACCATTTTTTTTAAATACGAATGGAACATTAAGTATAGCAACAACAAAAATTGTGAGGGTGGGCGCTGTTGTTTATTTGCTCTCTGAGGGGGGGCTGACTCTCCCACACTTTGAAAACCCCTGCTTTAAACAACAGGAACCAAAGTATCCTGTCAAGGTAAAAATCAAAACCTGTAAACATGGAAGGGTAATGCAATAACAAACCACAATCACAACACCAAAGATGACATACTGTTATCCAATGAGAACAACCTCAAAAACAAACAAACAATAAAATAACCCAGAGTCCTTAAGCAAAGCAAATAATTTATTGTGTGTGTCCCTGAAGATGAGAACAAACAGAAGGGATGTTGAAATCAATCTCATATTCACTAAATAGTCCAATATTAATGGAAAGCCAGTAAGTAAATAGTCAACAAAAATAACGTATGTATAAAATGATCAGAATAAAGATGGTAACCCTGAGCACTAGCTTCCTGTTTGTGGCCTTTACAATGTCAGGAGGGGATTTGCAAATCAATAAGCTTGTGATTACGCATAAAAATGCAGGCATCAGACAAAAACCCATATTTATTACTGGAAAAAACAACAACAACTGTTTTCAGAGATGAACTGGCACCCGATTGTTACCAGCCAGACAACGATGCAGAGGAGAATCGAGTAGGTTCATGAGAAAATAACAGCAAGTGATGGATATTTTTGAGTAAAGATTTCAGTGACATTAAGGTCAGGACTCTGTTGGGGCCAATTCATGTGTGAAAATGATTCCTCATGCTTCCTGAACCACTCTTTCACAATTTGAGCCCGAGTCATCAGAGAAGAAAAAAATCCATTGATGGGATAACCTGGTTATTCAGAACATTCAGATCATCAGCTAACTTCATTTTATTGCCACATAGCATTCCTGAGCTTCGACCTGACCAACTGAAGCAACCCCAGATCATAACACTGCCTCCAGAGGCTTGTACAGTGGCCAATATGCATGATGGGTGCATCACTTCATGTGTTTCCCTTCTTACTCTGAATCGCCCATCATTCTGGAATTGCGTAAATCTGGACTCATCAGGCCACATGACCTTTTAACATTGCTCCAGACTCCAATCTCTACCCTTCCTAGCAAATTGTAGCCTTCTCTTCTGATTAGACTCATTAACAAGTGGTTTTCTTATGGCCACACAGCTGTTTAGTCCCAATCCCCTGAGTTCTTGTTGCATTGTCCATTTGGAAATGTTTTTACTTTCACCCTTAAACATAGCTGTGAGTTCTACTGTTTTTTTTAAGCTTCGACTTCATCAAGCATTCAAATGAGGTCTAATCATGGTCAGTCAATTTTTATTTTTTATTTTTTTCTGAGCACATCTCTTCCATAGAGTTGATAATCCACCACTATCCTTCCAGGCTTTAATATGTTTGACAGTTCTTAACAACAAAAGCAGTGAACATATAATGATCTTCTCTTCCTTTTCTGATTTTATTTTTATGTGAAATGTCAGCATTTATCCTCCACATGAGCAAATGTATTTGTTTTTGGATTTTTGTGGAAACAAGAGTTATTGCAGCACCATACTCATAAAATAAATAAATATATATATATATATATATATATATATATATATATATATATATATATATATATATATATATATTAGTGCTGTCAAAAATGTCGTGTTATTAACGCTTTAACTTGACTCAATTTTAACGGCGATAATTTTTTTATCGCGAGATTAACGCTCTGTGACATGATGTAGGTTTTTCATAAGCTTTTGAAACTGCCAGGAACTTGGAACAGAGACTTCGCTTAGAAAAACGATAGCAGCTAGACTGTAATGCCCCGCACAGCCAGAGTCCTCTGCCCTCCTCCCCCAAAGAACCAGCAGGGCGTGCTAGTAGAGATGGGATTTATGGCTCTTTGATGGGATCCACATCTTTGTGATCCGTTCTTTGAAAAGAGCCGTTCAAAAGACTGGCTCATTTGGCTCTTTTTAAATATTTATTCAGTTTTAAAAAGACAGCGTCTAAAGAAGCCAGATCCCTCTGAACTGTAAACTCAATGCTATCCCAGAAATCCTTCCTGTAATATGCAAATTTCGCCGCCTCTGATTGGACAGCGCGACGCATCAACAGGCAGAAAGTGTAAAAGTACAAAATGTGTTAAGTGAGCTGAAACAGTAAAGATCAGATTCAATGCAATATTTATCAACGAACAACTTAAAGTTAATATAATAGTGTACTTTATATTATAATCAAGCATGTCAAGCCTACCGTCACTGTGTAACCTGTCTCTCTGATTAGAGTTGTAGACTAACTCAAACAGTAGATCACTTCATTCATGGTTCACTTGCTAGCCTTGGGACGAAGAGCCACGGTGCTCAGCTTAGGTTTCACTTTGCAGTGGCTGTGTCAAGACGTGTTATGCTTTGCAAGAAAAAAACAAACATTGGTACAAAACAAGCCCATTCACTTTTTTATGCTGGTAAGAGAATTACAATGGTTTTTCATGTGACAAAAATGTGCGATTAAATTGCGATTAATCGCGAGTTAACTATGACAGTCGTGACATTAATCGCGATTAAATATTTTAATCGCTTGACAGCACTTATATATATATATATATATATATATATATATATATATATATATATAAATATAAAATACACAGAATGCTATAAAGAAAAGAGACCGGGGTTGAATTCTGTGGATGAATGCAGCATCTCAGTGACAATCATGTAAGGTGATTAGACAGAGTGAAACACTTCCTAAATGTTGTTTGTTTGAGCTGATATTTTTCAGCCCATGTTACTGACACATTTGAAACACATTATCAGCAGTGACTGAGAGCGTGAAATACAGTTACAGGTGTAAAAATACAAAGGAGGTGGATTATATACTTTTTCATTTTTCTGACCAGCATTCTTTTGGAGCAGAAACTTAAAAATAAATAGATGGAGCACAAATTGTCTGATGAGAGAAGTACAAAATTGAACAAAGGGACAGACGACAGAGTTTGGTTTTTTTTTGTTTGTTTGTTTTGTGTGTGTGTGTGTGTGGGGGGGGGGGGGGGGTTTGAATAATTATTTTTCAATTTAGTATGTTTGGTATTCACGGTACAAGCTTGGTAAGTCATTCCCAGAACACACACAAAGGTCCTCTGTGTGTGTTTGCTATAGGAGTTTTCCCCACATCATTCTAATTATGTCATTAATAGATGAGATGAGACCTTATGATATAATTATATGACATAACATAACATAAAATCCTACTATTGTTTTTGTCATGATAAATGTTAGATTTTAGCCTGTTATCTAATATCATGCAGTGAATAACACACAGAATTTATGGTGATGTTTATTATGACAATTTGACACAGACAGATTAATATCAGAATACATATTCCATATTTGTGGCAAAGCAAAAGCTTACTGAGGAACCAACAAACTAGAAGCCATTAGATGTGGAAAAAAGATACGTTACAGGTATTTTAGCACATCCTCTTACCCAGAGCAACATACACCAAGTTGAACAATTTTTACCTCATCTGCATGTCTTTGAAGTGGGAGGAAGCCTACACACACGCGGAAAGAGCATTCAAACTCCACACAGAAAGGCCCCCGTCAGCAGTGATGTTCGAATCTGGAACCTTCTTGCTGTGAGGTGACAACGGTAACCACTGCACCACTGTGCCCCCTCTCATCTGACAGCATTACACAAGAGCAATGGAAGTAACATTTAATGGACAGTAATATTATTTAGAATAATATTATTTACAATTATATTGCTATTTATATTTTTTACATGAACAATAAATATGAACAGTTGAAAAGGTAACATTTCATTTCTATTTGAAATAAAATATTTTGATCATTCAGTTCATCAGTAACCAGTAAAAAAGGTATCATATACAGCCCCAATTCCAAAATAGTTGAATGTGAAGATTTGTAAATCATGGAAAGCCTATATTTCATTGAAAATAGTACAAAGACAACAGATGAAATGTTGAAACTGAGATTTTATTGTTTTTTGGAAAAAAAAATGCTCATTTTGAATTTAATGTCAGCAACATGCTTCAAAAAAGTTGGGACAGGGGCAAGTTTACCATTGTGTTGCATCACCTCTACTTTAAACAACACCATGTAAACACTTGGGAACTGAGGAGACCAAAGAGAAATGTTGTCCCATTCTTGGTTGGTTTGGCGTGGTCTTGCTGAAAGAAGAAAATTATTTTCCCTGAAAATCATTTTCCTTCCCTGAAAATGATTTTGTCTGGATGGCAGCATATTGCTCTGAAACATGTATATATATATCATTCAGCATTAATGATGCCTTTCCAGATGTACAAGCTACCCATGTTATGTGCACTAATGCACCCTCATACCATCACAGATGCTGGCTTTTGAACTGTGCACTGATGACAAGCCAGATGGTCCCGCTCCTCTGGTGAAAACATGGTGTCCATGATTTCTAAAAATCATTTCTATTTTTGGTTTGTCAGACCTCAGGACAATTTTTCACTTCATCTCAGTCCACCTGTAGCTGCTTCTCCCGTACAGGGTCGCAGGCAAGCTGGAGCTTATCCCAGCTGACTATGGGTGAGAGGCAGGGTACACCTGGACAAGTCAGTCATCACAGAACTGACACCTAGAGACACACAACCCTTCACACCTACATTCAATTTAAAGCGACCAATTAGTCTAACCTGAATGTCTTTGGACTGTGGGGGAAACCAGAGCACCGGGAGGAAACCCACACACACAACATACAAACTCAATACAGAAAGGCCCACATCAGCCGCTGGGCTCGAACCCAGGACCTTCTTTCTGTGAGACGACAGTGCTAACCACTACACCACCTACTTCACCTCAGTCCATCGTAGAAGAGCTCGGGCCCAGAGAAGGTGGTAGTGTTTCTGGATATTGTTTATCTATGGTTTTAACTTGCATTTGTGGATGCTGCAATGAACTGTTTTCACAGACGATGGTTTTCTGAAGTGTTTTCTCAAGGAGCCCATACAGTGATTTCCACGACAGACATGTTTCTGCTTTTAATGCAGTGTCACCTGAGGGCCTGAAGATCACAAGCATCCAATATTAGTTTTCAGCCTTGTCTCTTGCATTTCTCCAGATTCTCTGAATCGTTTCATGCTATTATGTACCATAGATGATGTGATCCCCAAATTCTTTTCAATTTTACATTGAGGAACATTATGCTTAAATTGTTGCACTATTTGCCCACACAGTCTTTCACAGAGCAGTGAACCCATCCCCATCTTTACTTCTGAAAGACTCAGCCTCTCTGGGATGCTCTTTTTATACCCAATCATGTAACTGACCTGTTGCCAATTAACTTTAACATTACACAACATTTTCAGTCTTTTGTTGCCCCTGTCCCAACTTTTCTGAAACATGTTGCTGATGTCAATTTCAAAATGAACATATGTTTTTCAAAAAACATTCAAATTTCTCAGTTGCAACATTTGATTTGTTGTCTTTGTACTATTTTCAATGAAATATAGGGTTTCCATGATTTGCAAATCTTCACATTCTGTTTTTATTAAGGTTTTATACAGTGTCCCAACTTTTGTGGAATTGGATATAGAATTTATTATTGCGCTGCAAAATATGCTTTAGTTTGAACCAAACAATTTTCCCTGCAGACGAGAACACAGAAGAGGGGCTCTGAAATCAGTCTCATACTCACTAGAACCTCCAACATAAAGGTAGATTTAAAAAAAAAACAATTCAAGAAAAATGGCACATATAAAATGATCAGAGTAAACATGGCAATACTTAGCACTAGCATGCCTGGCTTCTTGCCTGTGGCCTGGTTGGTGTCAGAAGAGGCGTTACAATTCACAATACAAATATATAGTGTATATAGCATGCATATATATAAAAATATATGCTCATTTTGGCAGCACAGTGGTGTAGTGGTTAGCATGGTCGCCTCACAGCAAGAAGGTTCCGGGTTCGAGCCCAGCGGCCAGGGAGGGCCTTTCTGTGTGGAGTTTGCATGTTCTCCCCGTGTCTGCGTGGGTTTCCTCCGGGTGCTCCGGTTTCCCCCGCAATCCAAAGGCGTGCAGTTAGGTTGATGTGGGGTGGCCTTGGGCTGAGGTGCCCTAGAGCAAGGTACCTGACCCCTGACTGCTCCCTGGGCGCTCTGGTGTGGCTGCCCACTGCTCTGAGTGTGTGTGTTCACTGCTTCAGATGGTTTAAATGCAGAGGATGAATTTCACTGTGCTTGAAGTGTGCATGTGATGAATAAAGGTTTCTTGTTCTTTTATACATGTGACTACACACACAATTACAGGCACTGCTGATAAAAAAATATATTCATTTAAAAAAAATATATCTTGGAAGGATCTGGCACCCAATTCCAAATAAAGATGCATAGAGTAAAAATAGAGCAGGATGGGAAGAAAATAACAGCATGTGATGATGGATATTTTTGAGTAAGAATGCTTTCTAATGTCACCAGCTGGTGAAGTAGATGCTCACAAAGCCTAGCTCCCAATAACAGTACTCTCAAAATTATACAAATATTGTCTGCTTTGCAAATGTATCTTACAACTGGACTCAGAATCAGCTCCAGCAGGTCACTGATTAGGAGGAAAATGGCGTTGACTGAGATTCCACCTCCACTCTTATGATGTTGGTACAGAATACTGAAAGTCCAAAGCAGAGCTAGAAAACCCACACATGCACCAGTGATGAGGACGATGGAATAACGGGTTATTTTTTTCTGTGTTTTCATAAAAATAGCATGTGGGAAAATGATGGTAACAGTCATACATGGCTTGTTCTCGCTTCTGCTTCTTTATGTGCTGTAATAAAATATGGTATGTGTAATAAATAAAGCATTTTGGAACAGGCTGTTATAAATAATAAATACTTAATTGGTGAAGGAGACCAACATGAAGTGAAGCTGATTACTTTTTAGAAAAATACGTTCAGAAGTGTTTCATTGCATTTACATCACAGCGATGTCAGTTATTACAACCTTAAATTTTGCTAAAGAATGGCATGTCTTATTTTTAGCTATTTTTAGTTCCACTTAATGTTGTGGAAAGTCCACAAGACTACATCCTGTACATTTCTGTTATCATCGCTATATACAAACATTCCCTCAGCAGCCTCTGTTTTCTCCCTGGTTTTAAGTTAATAAAACAGAAAATGCAGCTTGTCATGCTCCAGAGAAATTGTAAAGTGGTCATTTTCTTTGTCCTGTGGATTTTCCCATGGTTACAAAGCTGTGACACTGAAAACTCCTTCCATTAATGTTAAATAAATGTCTCTTTTACCATATCAAAAAATAAATTTCTTTCTTTAATGAAAAAACTTTAACCAATTTATCAACAGTTGTCAATTATGTAGAATGTACTACATACATGGCCCTGTGAAAGAGCTGCTACGATCGAAATGATAATGGATTAAAAAGAACACATTAATATCAGCTGCTATTTGAATTATAGCCAGAACTATTGTCAGAGCTGCAATATAGAAAATTAATCAAAAATCTTTACCAATCAGATTTAAGAATTCAAAAGTGCAATGGTACCATAATTTTATGATTATACTTACATCGAGTTATATTTGTATTTCAGTTATAGTACTTACCAACACCACTGAAGACCCAGAGGAAAATAACTGACTGAAAACCAAACTGCAGTCACACAATATGTTTACCTGTAAAATACAGCAAAACTATGACATAACATATGGTACATATGGAATTGTGTGGTAAAGAAAGAAGCATTAAAAACACAAAACATAGTTCATATTTTAAATACTTCAAAGTTGCCAGCGTTTACCTTGATGACGCTTTGCACACTTGTGGCATTATCTGAACCAGCTTCATGAGGTATTCACCTGGAAACGCTTTTCAATTAACAGGTGCCTCATCAAAAGTTACTTAGTGCAGTTTCTTGCCTTTTTAATGCATTTGAGACCATCAGATAGAAAATATTAAATAATAAAAAAATACCGTCAACAGCCCTATTCGACAACTGTAGTTATCCATATTATATCAATAACTGCTCAACTAAGTAAAGAGAAACATCAGTCCATAATTAGTTTAAGAGATGAAGTGTCTTTTTATTAATATAAATAAAGAAAAAAAACCCCACTGAATTACATGCTGTATACAAACTTTTTGGGAATTGAGCTTTTGGTTTTTGGTTGGAATCTCCATGTTTTTAATGTTCCAGAATAAGAGCATTAATTTAACCTCCTAAGGCCCAAACTGTTTTTTTTACATGCATTTTTTATTTCTCTTTGCTATTTGGGCTTATTAGAACCTGATTAGAATAAAAACTAAGCATCATCTTTTGATAAGATGTACTTTTAGAGAAAAAGTATGTCCACATATGTGGATTCTTGTTCCGAATTTCCATAAAGTGCTGTCCACGCATGTGACCGCTAAGCCCTAGGAGGTTAAAAGTAGTTTCTTCTTTCTTGTCATTTAAAATACATAGTTTTATCACCATCATAATTCTCCTCCTCATCATCATCAATATCAGCATCATCATCCTGTGTGCCTACTGTAACTGCATGTCTTTGGACTGTGGGGAAACGGGAACACCCAGAGGAAACCCACGCAGACACGAGGAGAACATGCAAACTCCACACAGAAAGGCCCCCGTCTGCCACTGGGCTTGAACCCAGAACCTTTTTGCTGTGAGGTGACAGTCCTAATCACTATACGACAGTACCATGCGAGAACCAAATTGGAGTCTTATAATATCTTTACCTGCATAGAAACTGTAATAATTTAGAGAAAAAGAAAAATAATGAGAAGAAAGGATCCTGTTATTTTATGGACTCACAGGAGTGCCATGAAGAAAGAATAAATCTGGAAAACAATAAGAAAATAAATGTTGAAAAAGATTGTGTGTGCAATTATATATATATATATATATATATATATATATATATATATATATATATATATATATATATATATATATATATATATATATATACACACTAAGTAACTTTAAAAACGCACATTGATAAAACTTGCTGAATTCGTGCTGAGTTTATCTCAAGAAGAAAAGAAATATATCACAATGGAAAAATAACTTCGTTCCGCCCGAATAAGTTCCAAATCTGTGCTCAAATCAGAATTTAAGGGAGTTGTACTCAATAACGTACAATATGACTCGGGTAGTCAATGACATGGACAGGCTTTAATTTTCAAACAAATTTTGCATACACTGTACACACACAATCTTGTCTATAAATACCTGGGGGAAATGATGGGAAAATTGTCATTATTGAAGATGCCACGCCTAAGCCAAAATCAATGTGAACAGGCCATCGGGATGTTGCGTGCCGGAAGTACACAGACAGAGGTCGCCTGGCACTTCGGTGTTCATCATTCGACCATTTCCCGTTTGAGTCAGCGTTACAGACAGACAGGGAGCACCAGGGATCGTCCACGCCCTGGTCAGCCTCGAGTCACGACGCTAGTTCAGGATCAGCACATCAGGCTAGCTCACCTCCATGACAGATTCCTGACACCCTCAGTCACTGCTGTTGAGACCCCTGGATGACACAGACCCAGAATCTCCAGCATGACGGTCCGAACATGGACCAACTGTCACTTTGAATTTTTTTATTGTGAATTAATTCTTGAGTTTGACAATAAATGTCCTTTATCGATGTTTCAAGATGTGTGTGCATTACATACAATATCATAAATTTCAAATATATGCATGGATCTAAAGTGATATTGTGTTGAATTCCATTGTGCATTTTTAAAGTTACTTAGTATATATATATATATATATATATATATATATATATATATATATATATATATATATATATATGCGCATGTATGCACACACACACTGTGCAAAAGTTTTAAGCGTGCTATATTTTTTATACAAACTTTGTTATACATTTCTATTTTATGACTTCTACATTGGGGCGGCACGGTGGTGTAGTGGTTAGCGCTGTCGCCTCACAGCAAGAAGGTCCTGGGTTCGAGCCCCGGGGCCGGCGAGGGCCTTTCTGTGCGGAGTTTGCATGTTCTCCCCGTGTCCGCGTGGGTTTCCTCCGGGTGCTCCGGTTTCCCCCACAGTCCAAAGACATGCAGGTTAGGTTAACTGGTGACTCTAAATTGACCGTAGGTGTGAATGTGAGTGTGAATGGTTGTCTGTGTCTATGTGTCAGCCCTGTGATGACCTGGCGACTTGTCCAGGGTGTACCCCGCCTTTCGCCCGTAGTCAGCTGGGATAGGCTCCAGCTTGCCTGCGACCCTGTAGAAGGATAAAGCGGCTAGAGATAATGTGATGTGTGTGATGTGACTTCTACATTATCGAGTCTGCACAAAAACATTTTAAGAGTTCCAAATGTTCATTTTCCAGCACAAAATTAAATGTTACAGAAAAAAAAAAAGTTTGTCTCTGAGCAGCTTATTACATAAGAGGCCACTTTTCAGATTAAAAAAAGAAAAATGTAATGAAGGCTACTGGATTTTGCTGCAAAATTAAGAAGTGTCACAAAGTGTAGATGACCCTGTCAATCACACTTTTTAGTTTGTTCATTTGAACCTATAAGATATAGAAAAGGACTTTTATTGAAGTATTGAAGAACATTAATGCACTTGCAAGAAGGACTTTTATTGATTTAACGTGTATTGTAACAGAGACTCTTATTTTGATATGTGCACTTCAGAGGAAGAAAACGAGACTTGTCAGGGCAAAACTGCGCATTAGCGTTCAATGTTCAAATGATAGCGCACCTTGCTGATAGGGTCACCAAGCTCTTACGGTGTTTGAAGGGTGTCCCAGTGTTTATGGTGCCAAATGTAATGTATTTCTACAGTTTAAGGTTACAGTAAAAGGTTTACAGTTCTGCAAAGACACATTTTGTAACCGTATTTAACTTTGGACTGAATTTTGTAATAAACACTGCTTTTGACACCAGTTTTTGAGCCATCTATCAGCGGAGGTAGCCACAGTAAGAGCTTGAGCCTCACCGAGTTTCCAGCCACTGCAAAGACGACGACGAGCGAGGAAGACCGAGGGATACGATGGGCCTAATCATCCTATGTGATTCACATCGTCCACGACGCAGAGCTCCATTTCCTACACGGACAGAGACCAGTGTAAGAGGCCTTCGAGCAACGGTTCATCGGTTCTCAGTCAACGGGGAGTGCTGTGACACCACGGGCAGCGAGCGGAGGAACTTGGTGGATGGTCAAGATACGGCTAACAGGTTTGAGTGAACTCAACGGATAACAGCAGACAGGTAAAAGTGAATACTGCAAATAGTTACGGACTGCTAAAATAATCGACGATAGTAAGGACTATCTGTTTCAGCGCTGAACTAAACAAAAGCGGATGGAACTCGGCGCTCTGGAAGAAACTTGGCGCTAAGCTATAGACAAAGGAGAATATCTTGGCGCTCTAATCACAGACTTGATTGCTGGTTCGGACTTCTGAAGATTTAAAACAAACCTTTCTTATATTCTCATGGACTCAACGCCACAGTGATTAAGGTTAATAGCCTATACAGTTTGACTGATATTTAGCCTACCCTATGTTATTGAGTTTGGGCTTAGCCTATTGTCTGACATTTCGATATTGGCTTCTGGCCTACTGATTTCATTTAACAAGATAGCCTACTGAATGTTATTGAAATAGTTTATTTTTGTTGTGCAAGTTAAATAGACTACTTTCAAAATGTCACTGCCTGGGTCACTGCATTTAGAGTCAGGGTTAGAGGAAGACCAAACTCCCGAAATAGAAACTAATGAAGTTGATGACACCTTAGAGGATGAAAGTAATGCATGTAAAGACCCAGAAGGGAGAAATCAAAATGAAGAACGCACACTAGCTAACTTAAAAGAACCACTTCAACATGCCTAGACTGATAACCAAGGCCTACACCGCTCTGAGCACAGTCGTGTCCCTACTGAAAAGATGGTTGCCTATCAGAAAGAAGAGGCCAAGAGAAAGGAAGGAAAATTTCTAGGTGCTTATCAAAATTGGAAAGCTGAGGTTCGTAACACATGCGAACAACTAAAAATCAGACATCTCTTCAACCCAACTAGCCATCCTTGTAGATGTGTTAGAACAAGCAAAGAATAACGTACTAAAACCGTATGATGAAATAAGGCAACTTGTCACACCTTCATCGGATGTAAGGTGACAAGTAGATGCTTGTGAGGCTGTGACTGCTGACATTATCAAAATTGCCTATGAAAGAATAGCAGGCATTGATGAGTTTGATGCTGTAAGGGAGAGAAACCGCCTTCGCGCTCTACTTGAGTGTGATTATGCCCATTCTATCTATGGGTCCACTGTCTCTCGAGTAAGTCACGAACATAGCCAACACTCTGATGCGTCCTGCTTAGCAGCTAAACGAGCAGATGCTGCTGCAGAAGTTGCAGCTAAAGAAGCAGCATATGAAGTGATGTTGGAGGAAAGGAAGTATAAAGATAAAATACAGCAACTAGAACAACAACACAAGAAAGCCCTGGAATCTCAAAAATCCAAATTAGAGCAGTTGCAGGCAGAGAAAGACTTAAAGGCAGCTCAGACTAAATTAAAGGTCTACACCCAAGAAACAGAAAGAGAAACGAATGCCCTGCCCTTTAACTGCAATGTTGAAATTAAACCAAACCCAGAACAAATTACAACTCAACATAAACTTAGCTTTCAGGGCTCATTGTCAAATGAGGGTACACCGTCCTTCACACAGGCCCTTCAGGATAGCATAGCCTTAAGCAGACTACCAACGCCGGAGCCTTCAGTGTTCACTGGAGACCCGATCGAGTTCATAGAGTGGAAATCATCCTTCATGGCACTTATTGATCAGAAAAACATTTCTGCTGCGGACAAACTCTTCTACCTAAAGAAATATGTCGGTGGTCCAGCCCGTAAAACATTAGAGGAATGGGCAAGTCAAAGTCCTGACCTTATTCCAATCGAAATGTTGTGGAAGGACCTGACACGAGCAGTTCATGTGTGGACACACACCAACATCCCAGATTTGAAGCTGTTCTGTACGGAGGAATGGGCTAAAATTCCTCCAAGCCGGTGTGCAGGACTGATCAACAGTTACTGGAAACGTTTAGTTGCAATTATTGCTACACAAGGGAGTCACACCAGATACTGAAAGCAAAGGTTCACATACTTTTACCACTCACAGATATGTAATATTGGGTCATTTTCCTCAATAAATAAATTACCAAGTATAATATATTTTTGTCTCATTTATTTAACTGGGTTCTCTTTATCTACTTTTAGAACTTGTGTGAAAATCTGATGATGTTTTAGGTCATATTTATGCAGAAATATAAAAAATTCAAAAGGGTTCACAAACTTTCAAGCAACACTGTATCAAGTACTTACTATTGCTGTACTTTCAACCCTCAGTTTTGAGTTTTTCAGTCCCAGAGCTCTTATTATTCTTGAAGCTCTTCAATACGTCTACCACTTCTTCCTTCTTTGGAATACTTTCATCACCTTCCAAGATTTTATTTTTTCGGAAGGGATAATCTTCAGGTCTCTCAAGCTCAGGAGGAGTCAGCAATTCGCGTGCAGCAAAATGATTGGCAAAATGAGTCTTCAAGTTCTCATTTGATATGGCAAGTTTGTTACTTGCTTTGAAGGTGATATACTTTTTGGCTACAACAAATTCCTTTTCTGCATCTCATGGTTCTGTAGCACTGTTGATATTGTCAGCAATTTCTTTGTAGTAGCTGTTTTTCAGATGTTCTCTGTGCTTTTTTTATTCTTTTCTAAAAGTTCCTCCTTGATGTATTGTCAGAGCATTTGTGAAGTTGCAACATAAGCTGTTTGAGTTGATCATCTTCCCAGGGTGCCTTTTTCTTTGTCCTTATGATTTTTGGACAAGTCTTCTTAACAGTTTTTAAATGTGGCTATTTAATTTACCTGATTCACATCTTCAGATTCAAAGTTTAAGCTTGCAAATTCTTTATCCAATTCATCAGTAAAGCCTCACTCACAACCCGCCCTAAGTGTTTTGGACATGCACGGGTCGCAGGGTTTGGTAGCTCGCAGCCGTGCCGCAGGGTCGTGGTGAACCCGGGGGAAAGTTTGGGGGAGGAGTACGGGCAAAATACTTGTCAAGTACAGGTGCACACCTGACTTCCTTGAGGCGTGGGAAAAATTGCACCATTAGCCCATGGAAAGCGTATGTCTGATGCACGCGATCAGTGCGTGATCAGTGAGTGTGGAGTGTGTGAGACTTGCCTTTTACCAGTTTCCTGCACTCCGAGTACGGGCCGCAATTGTGAAGCATGTGTGACACATGTGATTAGCATGTTACAATCACTCGCAACTTGCATGTGATGCAAGCCAGGAGTGGGTATAAAACCAGCGTGTCTGCAGCATTCTGCATCTGTCTTTCAGCTGAAGAACATTGGATATTTTGTGGGAAAATTTTTAAAAATTTTCAGTTTAAAGTTTAGAAAATGGGACCAAAGAAGCGAGCAAAAGTGAAGTAACCCAGCCTGAAACAGCAGAGGGGGAGGAGGAAGAATTTGATGATGATGCACCGGCAAGCCCTGCACGGACAGAGAGAAGTATGTCTTCAAGCCGGCAGAAGGCACAGCACCCCGCCAGAGGTATTTTCATAAGTAAATACACATGCTTTAAACATTCATTTCAGTATCTATATGCTAATGTAATTAATATTATATCTGCTGATTTTCATGTATGTTTCAGCTAACGATGCCCAGAAGTTCGGACATTGCAATCCCATCATCACTGTCACGCCATTGTGCCATGCTCAGTGATGAGGACAAGGACATCCCGACATCCCGTCCCACCACTCAGCAGGAGTAGGAGCAGGACAGTAGCTCGGAGTCAAAGTGTGTTTCAGTGCTCAAGCTGTTGGGCTATTTAGTTGGGATTTTTTACAATGTAATGAAATGCATTATTCCCTTATACTCATGTTTTATTATTTGACGTTTGCATGGTCAATTAACATATACTCATATAAAAATAGCAAATGAGGTGGTCTTACTTTCTACAATGCTACAGGCTACATGATCGATTCCTTGGTTTCTCCCCAATATATACAGTGCCTTGCAAAAGTATTCATACCCCTTGAACTTTTTCACATTTTTCCACCTTACAACCACGAACTTAAAAGTTTTTTATTGAGATTTTGTGATAGACTAACACAGAGTAGCACATAATTGTGAAGTGAAACGAAAATGATAAATGGTCTTCAAAATTTTAAACAAATAAAAATCGGAAAAATGTGATGTGCATTAGTATTCAGCCCCCCTGCGTCAATACTTTGTAGAGCCACCTTTTGCTGCAATTACAGCTGCAAGTCTTTTGTGGTATGTCTCTACCAGCT
This sequence comes from Neoarius graeffei, assembly GCF_027579695.1. Lineage (NCBI taxonomy): Eukaryota > Metazoa > Chordata > Actinopteri > Siluriformes > Ariidae > Neoarius > Neoarius graeffei. Next base: position 51,449,042 of record NC_083571.1, on the reverse strand, counting down.
TTGCACATCTAGACACTGAAATTTTTGCCCATTCTTCTTTGCAAAATAGCTCAAGCTCAGCCAGATTGGATGGAGAGCGTCTGTGAATAGCAATTTTCAAGTCTTGCCACAGATGCTCAATGGGATTTCGGTCTGGACTTTGACTGGGCCATTCTAACACATGAATATTCTTTGATCTAAACCATTCCATTGTAGCCCTGGCTGCATGTTTAGGGTCATTGTCTTGCTGGAAGGTGAATCTCCTTCCCAGTCTCAAGTCTTTTGCAGCCTCCAACAGGTTTTCTTCCAGGATTGCCCTGTATTTAGCTCCATCCATCTTCCCATCAACTCTGACCAGCTTCCCTGTCCCTGCTGAAGAAAAGCATCCCCATAGCATGACGCTGCCACCACCATGTTTCACAGTGGGGATGGTGTGTGCAGGGTGATGAGCAGTGTTAGTTTTCCGCCACACATAGCGCTTTGCATTTAGGCCAAAAAGTTCAACTTTGGTCTCATCTGACCAAAGCACCTTCTTCCACATGTTTGCTGTGTCCTCTACATGCCTGTCTTTCAACAATGGCTTTCTTCTTGCCACTCTTCCAAAAAGGCCAGATTTGTGGAGTGTACGACTTATAGTTGTCCTGTGCACAGATTCTCCCACCTGAGCTGTGGATTTCTGCAGCTCCTCCAGAGTGATCATGGGCCTCTTGGCTGCTTCTCTGACCAGTGCTCTCCTTGCTCGCTCTGTCAGTTTAGGTGGACGGCCATGTCTTGGTAGGTTTGCAGTTGTGACATACTTTTTCCATTTTTGAATGATGTATTGAACAGTGCTTCTTGAAATGTTCAGAGCTTGGGATATTTTTTTATAACCTAACCCTGCTTTAAACTTCTCCAGAACTTTATCCCTGACCTGTCTGGTGAGTTCTTTGGTCTTCATGATGCTGTTTGTTCTTCAGTGTTCTCTAACAAACCACTGAGGCCTTCACAGAACAAGTGTATTTATGCTGAGAGTAAATTACACACAGTAGGACTCTATTCACTAATTAGATGACTTCTGAAGGCAATTGATTGCACTGGATTGTATTTAGAGGTATCAGAGGACAGGGGGCTGAATACTAATGCACACCACATTTTTCAGATTTTTATTTGTTTAAAATTTTGAAGACCATTTATCATTTTCGTTTCACTTCACAATTATGTGCAATTATGTTGGTCTATCACATAAAATCTCAATAAAAAACTTTTAAGTTTGTGGTTGTAAGGTGGAAAAATGTGAAAAAGTTCAAGGGGTATGAATACTTTTGCAAGGCACTGTATACCCAGAGTCTTGCCCCTCGTGTCGCGTGCGGGTCGCATGCACCGTGTGCAGGTCGCGTGAGCTGCGTGCACGCCACACATAGGGGTAGAAAGTGAGATGTATCTCTGTCTTGCGGGCCGCACACATTGCAAGTGTGGAATAATTGTGTAGTATTTCTGAGGCACGTCACTCATACAATGACCATGCGTCACTCTTGCGTCTTACTGTCATTGCAAAAAGCCCCTACTAGCCATTCTGTTGACTTGGTTCAGGCGTACAAAAGGAGTACAGGTCCCTTAAGTAGTATATATGCGTTCTTGATTTGTTGCAAGACCCATAGAATTTGCATGTGCAGGACCAAAAGTCTCCACGGGCAGTCTGCAACCTTCTACGGCGCTGAACACATGTAAATGTCGTGCAAGTCTCAAGCACGGTTTTGCCAATTTTTTTTACCGTGGACTGCCCATAGCAGTACATATGGTGGGTTGTGAGTGAGGCTTAAAGTCAACAACTAAAGTCAACTTGGCTTTGGGTTGCATGCTTTTGCTCTGCTCAGTTTTTGCTTTAACTTCCTTTTTGATGATGGAAAACTGATATCCATTGCTAACAATCTATTATCTTTATCAAATAGATGCAAGGGGTCAGGATATGCTCGGCACTTTGTCACATAATTAGTTACCCATGGTGAAAATCCAAGATAGCGGTGTGGTGGTAACACGTACACAGCGGCCTCTCCGGATCCAAAATGGGGGGGGGGGGGGGGGGGTGTCGTCATTTTGTTCCTTTGATCGACCCGGTAGAGCACATGGAACCCAGATCAACTGGTGTTCATGTCTACCATCACCAGACACTCCTACCATACAGATACCATTGCAGAAAACATCATAAAAGATTATCTGCTGGACAAATTACGCAACCTCGGCCAGCTGTGAGGAACAGGCCTCCAGTCCTCGGCCTTGCCTGAGGCCCGTGACATGGGGAGGAGTCATCGGAAGCAGTGTGCAAGGAGGCAGAAACGTGGCAAGCATGGGGGTGTTTGTGCTAGGCTAGCAGCTAACCCTAGCCGTCCGACTCTCCCATCCATTCTACTCTGTTCCCTAGAAAATAAACTTGACTACATCCGACTCCAATGGACTACCCAGTGTGAGTTTAGAGACTGCTGCATCCTTGTTTTCATGGCGATGTGGCTCAGCAACCGAATTCCAGACACCGCCATTCAGCCAGATGGGCTCGCTTCATTCCGAGCCAACAGAGATGTACCTCTGTGTGGTAAGACTTGTGGAGGTGGCTTGTGTATTTCCATTAACACACAATGGTGCAGGAATTTGGTGCTAGTCTCTGGTTATTGCTCATTGTTAGTGGAGTTTGTGACTGTTAGATGTAGACCATTTTATTTACCACTGTGCTCTGTGTACTGTATGGTGCTATCAGCGAACTGCAGAATGCACACCCAGATGGACTGTTTATTGTCACCGGAGATTTCAACCTAATGCCGCTTTTCCACTACAAACGCGGCTGAGTCGGGCTGAGTCGGGCTGAGCGGGGCTGTTGGAGTTGCATTTCGACTACAACCGCGCTGAACCGTGCTGGCTGGAAGTGGGTGGACACATTGGGTGGAGTTAGCGAAAGTGGGTGGACGTCAGGTGATGTCGTTAAGCAGCGCAAACAGTGACATCAGTGAGCTTTTAAGCGGTAGTCTCACGACCCGAATAGTAAACAATAAACATGGAGGACATGGAGTCGTTAGTGTTGCTGGTCTTGGTGCTGTGGCTTGTTGTCACCGACAACGCCAACAGATACTGGCAAGAGCATATAGATGAGGCGAGGCGCATAAGGCTTCAGAAATTCTCGTAATTCGTAATTCTTCTTCTTCCAGGTTTACGGTGTTTACAGATCCCAGCGTGCTCGCGGGGCGTGTGTGGGCATGTGAGGACACTCCTCCTCACCAATCAGTGCACAGGGGAGTGTCTGCTCACGCCCCCAGCCTCACTCAGCTCGCTTTGGCTCGCTTCAGCCCCACTCCAAAACGGTGCGAGTTTTAGGGGCTAAGCACGGCTGAAGCGAGCTGAGTCGTGCTGGTTTTTGGTAGTCGAAACGCGAGCCGTGTCGGGCTGAAGTGAGCTGAAGTGAGCTGAAAAAGGGTAGTGGAAAAGGGCCAATAGAAATCTCAGGTCAGTGCTCCCTAAATTCCATCAGTATGTGGACTTTGCAATGAGAGGGGTGAACACGCTGGATCTTGTTTACACAAACATTCCTGGTGCAGGCAGCACGGTGGTGTAGTGGTTAGCGCTGTCGCCTCACAGCAAGAAGGTCCAGGTTCAAGCCCCGTGGCCAGTGAGGGCCTTTCTGTGTGGAGTTTGCATGTTCTCCCCATGTCCGCGTGGGTTTCCTCCGGGTGCTCCGGTTTCCCCCACAGTCCAAAGACATGCAGGTTAGGTTAACTGGTGACTCTAAATTGACCGTAGGTGTGAACGTGAGTGTGAATGGTTGTCTGTGTCCATGTGTCAGCCCTGTGATGACCTGGCGACTTGTCCAGGGTGTATCCTGCCTTTTGCCCGTAGTCAGCTGGGATAGGCTCCATCTTGCCTGTGACCCTGTAGAACAGGATAAAGTGGCTAGAGATAATGAGATGAGATGAGATTCCCGGTGCATACCGTGTGGAGCCCCGCCCCACCTCAGCAACTCAGACCACATCTCTGTTATGCTATTTCCAGTATACAGACCGCTAGTCAGATGCTCCAAACCAGTTCTAAGATTGGTGAAAACCTGGCCAGAAGGAGCTATCTCTGCTCTCCCAGGACTGTTTTGAGAGAACTGACTGGGACATGTTTAGGGAGGCTGTAGCCAATGGTGACTGCACTAACTTAGAAGAGTACACAGCATCAGTGACCAGTTACATCAGCAAGTGCATTGATGATGTTACTGTCTCTAAGACCATCACCAGTCACCCCAACCAAAAGCCGTGGATTACTGCAGAGGTGTGTACACTACTGAGGCCCCAGATGCTGCCTTCAGAGCGGGTGACAGTGTGGCCCTGAGAGCAGCTAGGGCCAAACTGTCTCAGGCCATCAGAGCAGCAAAGCACACACCCACCCAAAGAATCTGCAGCTACATGTTTCCACTTCCAAGTTTCAGGATCAAACCATGTTCCATGGTGGATCCATTTGCATCTAAATATTGTGTTCATAATCAATTGATTTTGATGGCACCAGGTAAGGAATCTTTCTCCATTATCATTATTTTCTACTCTGTCAGAGTTGTTGTGACCTAGAACAGAGTCCCATGCATTGGAATCCTTACTCTTTGAAGAGATAGTGGCATTGACATGACCTAAAATTATCTGTTTGAATTTGGAACAATTTTTGTTGATTTTTTTTTTTTTTTCCTTTGTCAAGCAACGATAGAACAACAGTTTTGATGATTCGGAAGCCTTGTCTGTTGCCGCATATGAATTCAGTAGTGCAAGATGCATCCCTTTGATGATAACAGTAGTAGATATAATTCTACCTTTCAGGTGTTCTTGGTACTCATCCATTGCCACATAAGGAGCATATAGTATGGCTACACCAGGCTCCTTTTTACAGTCGTATCCATTCCAGATGATTTGCCGTCCTTTCATTGAGTCATCATCAAGCTCAAAGCTGCCTTTTCCCATGCGTCTCACTTCCTGCAGGGCTAATGCATCAATACCAAGTGGCTCTGTAACCTTGATGATCGTTGCTAGTTTGATATCATCATGCAGTGTTCAAACATTGATGAATGCTATTCTTAACCTGTTATGCTTGTTACAATAACTTGTTTCCATTTTGAGTTCTCATTACCAGATGGTTGGAGGACAGGGACAAGCTGTCACAGTCAGTAGCATGCTTTTCGCCAACCTCAGCCTGGCTGGTCACTGAGAGACATGCCCTTTGTTGACCCGCACAACGGATGATGTGCTATAGTTTTCTTTTGGTTGACATGTTCATATGCCTTCAGTTGTGTTTTTCTTGTGACACCATCACACCATGGCCAAAAAAGAAAGAAAAAGTGGTCTTTGAGAGGAGAATCCATATCCCAAAACTGAATTGCTCCACAAAATCATCTTTGCCATGTTGTGACTGAAGAGGAACTGATCTGGTCAGTCGATGTGTACTATTATTCAGTTTTTATTTCAGAAAATCTGTTAGGTAATAGTGAACAGTCTCTAAACATTGTAACATATAAACCTTTCAGCTATTTTCATGGGTGATGATACTGCCCTTCAAAATGAACGTGTGTAGAAGTAAATAAAGCTTTTATTTATTCACTGAGCTTCCAGGACTCTCAGGCTGAAGCCGAGGAAAGAGCAAAGATTGCTCTCGAGTCCAGTGGTCAGCTGAAGTATAAGAAGTTCATCCTGAAGTACCAGGTAAAAAAAGCTGAAAGACTCAGTGAAGATTTTGGCAGAACAATGCTATGAGACTCCCAAGACACATGTCAAATTATGCAAAGTAAGTGAGAAAAGCCTGACATTAATCCTTATTTTTCAAAATACTGCAGGATAAATTGCACCACAGACTGAACTCCTGATTTCCAGTAACAACATTCTTGGTGACTTTTGTTGTTGTATTCCTTCTTTTTAACACCTTTATAAAATGTTATTGGGTGCACATTAGAAGAGTGTGAAAATAATGGTCCCCAAATGATATGTTAAATAAATGAAACCTGCAGTACCACTGCTGCAACCTCCATAAACACTGGAATAAGTGCTTTGACAGTCCGCATACAAGTGTAACTTGTAAAGTATTAAAGCAGATAATTATGAGGAATGTGGGTCAGAAACACATCGATACAGATATTTTATTTTATAACCCCCCACACAGTAATTTATGAAAATGAAGTCTACTTTGGCATTTGGCTGACCACCCAGCCCACATTTCAAGGTATATTCCAGAAATGGTATATTCACATCCTGACCAAATAAAACAATGCCCTGCAATTCATTGATCAGGGGGTTAAATATATATATATATATATATATATATATATATATATATATTTTTAGACTTTAGCCTCTTATATCATGCAGTGAATAACACACAGGACTTACAGCAATGTTTATTATGGCAATTTAACACAGACAGATTAACGTCAGAATACGTATTGCATATTTGTGGTAAAGCAAAAGCTTACAAAGGAACCATCAAACTAGAAGCCATCAAATGTGGAAAAAAGAGCAATAGAAGTGACATTTAATGTAATATTATATACCAAAATATTTAATATCATATTGTTGTTTTATATTTATTGCATGAACAATAAACATGAACAGTTTAAACAGTAACATTTCATTTCTCCTGGAAATAAATATATGTTATTTACCAGCTGGGAGGTCCGTATAGTGAAATACCGTGACCGAGGTCTTGAAAGTGCTGAGCGAGGCCCTCTGGGCTGAGGTCAGTATTCAAGGCCGAGGTCACGGTATTTCACCATACGGACCGATCTTAAGATGGTAAATAATATATTTATTTTTTATTTACAAAATTCTAAACAGAAAACGTAAGCGCCTGAAAGGGAAAACCGAGCCGAGCCGCCATTTTGAATCCTCATTCACGGCTGTAATGCAAATGGTTTCGTCCTCGGTATACACGTGCACTTCCATGGCAGGAAAAAAACTACATTTTGCTGCCTATGTAGTCCCCTATTTATACAAAATTGAGTAATTCAGGATTCAGCCAAGGCTTTTAGCTTTCTCCTAAATGTTTTTAAAACTCGCTTTTGCTGTGAAGACTGTCGTTATCACTATCCATGATGTAAAATTAATGATATTCTCCTGAGAAATGTGAAAATAAATGTTGACAAAAATTGCTACTGTGTTTGTTGTTGTTGTGAACGAGCGAGTCGCCAGAGGTCTATAACCGGGGTCTGTATCGTAGGATACGGACCCGCTCGCCAGCCAATCAGAGCAGAGGATTTGATGGAAACCGGACCGCGAAAAAAATTAAATTATTTCATTAACATTTTTTTTATTAAACCTGTAATGGTTGGTAATGCTGAGCAAAAACATGGCTGAATCCTGAATGACTCAATTTTGTATAAATAGGGGACTACATAGGCAGCAAAATGTAGTTTTTTTTTTTTCCTGCCATGGAAGTGCACTTGTATACCGAGGAGAAAGCAATTTACATTACAGCCGTGAATGAGGATTCAAAATGGTGGCTCGGCTCTCCCTTTCGGGCGCTCTCGTTTGCTGTGAGAATTTGGGAAAGAAAAAAAAAATATATATATTATTTACCAGCTTAAGGTCGGACCTCCCAGCTGGTAAATAACATTATATATATATATATATATATATATATATATATATATATATAATTCATTTCATCACCAACCAGTAAATAAGGGATCTCTCATTGTGCGGCAAAACATGTTCAGTGTTGCCAGATACTGCTGACGTTTTCCAGCCCAAAATATGTTCAAAACCCGCCAAAATGCACTTAAAACCGCCCAAAATGTAAAATGTACTCGATGCCTATCTTGTAAAGTAAAAATATGCAGCTAAAGACCAGTATACTATTTGTAAATCAAACAACAATGCAAACAACTTCTAAATGGCAACATGAGACCGTCAGTGCTGGAGGTGAAAAATCTGCTGTCTGGTACTCGGCTCTGTATGGTTGAATCAGATTATAACTTTGCAATCATCTGCTGTGTTCTGAATCCTACATGCACCAGTAGGTGACGCACACGCAGAATATTATGACTGCTCTGATTGGGTCACAGGAGTGTTTAATATGGATTGGATTGGATGTAGACCAGTGGACGTAGATAGTACATAGAATGTGCTGCATCAAAGTCCTTCTAAGGCTATAAGTGTCTCTGGCTGCATTCTCACACAGAATGTTGGTGCGAAATATTTATAAACATCTGATAAAAACCCGCCGAACTAACGTCAAATTTTTGTCAACCAGCCCGAACCATTTTTCGCCCGCAAAGTAGAATTCAAAACCGCCCAATCTGGCAACACTGAACATGCTTTGGTTTGAACCAAACGATTTCAGACATCCCAACCTGCAGAAACTCGTTTCAGGGAGGTACCGTGACCCCCCGATGGGAAAAAAAGTCATGCCCCCCCCCAGATATACATAGAAGACTAGATGCCTCACCGCGTATTCCAGAACGTCCGCACAGGGCGGCCATCTTACCACAGGCAAGCTTTTCCACAGAATTTGCGGTACAATGAGGTAAGACCATTGAGATGCTTAAATGTTTATACTCTTATCTCGCCGAAATTTTGACGTATATACAAATGGTTTGATTTCTTAAAACATTATTAATGTGGTTGTAATTCTGGGTGCTTGAACATGCTAAAATCGTACCTTTTCTCTTCAAAACGACTTACTGCAGCTTTGTCAAGGTTGTGTTTCATGCTAGGCTAGCTCGTAGCACCAAGTAATTTTACATGGAAGGTCATGAGATAATATTTTCAATAACTGAAGTTGCACTTGCACATGGTTTTCATTTTCGGGTTGGTTAATTTAAAACAACTTACATTATGATTTCTAGAGGAAATTAAATTACTGACTGTGACGAGATGCCAGACTTCTGCGCGGCTTTCGGTTGCTCGAACCGGCGATGTCTGGAAAGTAGGGCATGCGGGATCACCTTTCACCAGTAAGATAATACATCATTTTTTTAAGGATAATCGGTAGCGTTATTTACTTAGTGAAATAATGTCCAATACAGTTCCTGATATGAGCAGCCGGGCTTTTTTTGTCACAAACTACCGTGAGTCGCTGTCACTGTTTTATACTATTACTTACTCGGACAGTGCATTTGTTATTATGCTATGATGTGAGTTTGCATTTGTTATTATGCTATGCTGTGAGTGCATTAGGTTTTTGAGGTGGATGAAGTATTTCTGAAGTTTCAGAAGTGAGTAAGCTGTTTATTTAACTTTAGCTTCCCCTACAGCCCTATCACATGTAAAAATATTTTCCCTAAAAATTGGAAATAAATTGTATGGTTATTTGTCCTAAGGCCGCAGTTATCCATAAGTATGCAGTGTTAGGCTTCTCACAGCATAGGAATTTCAGCATGTATTTTTTTTCAAACATAAAATGATTATTCATCATTAATATCATAAATACATACTTCCGTTTGTTTTTTTTAATATAACAAACCAAACCATTTGAATATCGATTGAAATTTGAGGAAGTTACGGTCATCTGAAAAGTACATATCGCTACCAACACAATGTAATGGGTAAGCCAGCTGTCTGAGGTAAGATGGCCGCCATGTGCGGACGTTCGACTTCGTTGACGGGCACCGGGGACGAGGCATCTAGTCTTCTATCTAGTCTTATATCTATCTAGTCTTATATCTATGCCCCCCCCCAAAAAAAAAGCTGATTGGTTGACTCAGCAAAATAAGCCAATCAGGATGCTCTTTGTCGAGCATGCGCTACAGGAACAGGCGCACACGCAGTCTCTCTCACGCTCCGGCACATGCGCGATGCAGACATTAGTGTTGCGCGTGCGCGCTCTTGCTCTAGATTCCGGGAGATATTCTCCGGTTTGCGGGCAGCAGGGAGCCGCTATCAATATGCGGGAGACTCCCGGAACTTCCAGGAGACTTGGGATGTCTGCGATTTTCCCTGCAGACGAGAACACAGAGGAGGGGCTCTGAAATCAGCCTCATACTCACCAGAACCTCAAACATAAAAGGTAGATAAAAAACACAATGCAAGTAAAACGGCACATATAAAATGATCAGCGTAAACATGGCAACACTTAGCACTAACACGCCTGGCTTCCTGTCTGTGGCCTGGTTGGTGTCAGCAGAGGCGTTACAAGTCACTATACAGGTGACTACACACACAATTACAGGTAACACACACAAAAATACATTTATATCAAGCAAGTCTCTTGGAAGGAACTGGAACCCAATTGCTAACACACACACAAAGATGCATAGGATAACAGAGCAGGCTGGGGAGAAAAGAACAGCAAGTGATGGATATTTTTGAGTAAGAATGCTTTCAAATGCCACCAGCTGGTGAAGTAGATGCCCACAGAGCCTCGATCCAAATAACAGTTCTCTCAAAATTATACAAATATTGTCTACTTCGCAAATGTACATTAAAACTGGACTCAGAATCAGCTCCAGCAGGTCACTGAGGAGGAGGAAGATGGCAATGAAGGAGATTCCACCTCCACTCTTATGATGTTGGAACAGAATACTGAAAGCCCAAAGCAGAGCTGGAAAACCCGCGCACACACCAGTGATGAAGAAGATGGAATAACGGATAATTTTGTTTTCATAAAAATACCATCTGGGAGAATGTGGGTAACAGTCGTACATGTCCATGGCTTGTTCTCTCTTCTGCTTCTTTTTGTGCTGTAATAAAGTATGGTATGTGTAAGAAATCAAACATTTTGGAACACCCGGTTATAAATAATCAATACTTAAGTCCTGAAACAGACCAACATGACATGAAGCTGATGACTTTTTATCAAAAGTATGTTCAGAAGTGTTTTATTGCATTTACACCACAGCAGTTTGCAGTGTTTACCATTTTAAATTTGCAAAAGAAAGGTATGTCTTATTTTTAGACATTTTTATTTCTACTTCATGTTGTGGAAAGTCCACATGACTACATCCTGTACATTTCTGTTATCATCGCTATATACAAACATTCCCTCAGCAGCCTCTGTTTTCTCTCTGGTTTTAAGTTAATAAAACAGAAAATGCAGCTTGTCATGCTCCAGAGAAATTGTAAAGCAGTCTTTGTCTTTGTCCTGTGGATTTTCCCATGGTTACAAAGCCCTGACACTGAAAACTGTTTCCATTAATGTTAAATAAATGTCTCATTCACCATATCAATAACTACATTTTTCTTTCTTGAATGACATAACTTTCTTTTATTAATTTATCATTAACTGTTAGTGATGTAGAATGTACTACATACAGGTCCCTGTGAAAGAGCTGTTACTATGGAAATGATAATGGATTAAAAGGAGCGCATTAATATAAACTGTGATTTGAATTATAGTCAGAACTATCATCAGAGCTACAATACAGAAAATTAATCAAAAATCTTTACCAATCAAACTTAAGAATTCAAAAGTGCTATGGTACAATAATTTTACAATTATACTCATCTCATTATCTCTAGCCGCTTTATCCTTCTACAGGTTCGCAGGCAAGCTGGAGCCTATCCCAGCTGACTACGGGCGAAAGGCGGGGTACACCCTGGACAAGTCGCCAGGTCATCACAGGGCTGACACATAGAGACAGACTCACATTCACACCTACGGTCAATTTAGAGTCACCAGTTAACCTAACCTGCATGTCTTTGGACTGTGGGGGAAACCGGAGCACCCAGAGGAAACCCACGCAGACAACATGCAAACTCCACATAGAAAGGCCCTCGCCGGCCCCGGGGCTTGAACCCAGGACCTTCTTGCTGTGAGGCGACAGCGCTAACCACTACACCACCATGCCGCCCTACAATTATACTTATATCTCGAATTATGTTTGTATTTCAGTTACAACACTTACCAACACCACTGATGACCCAGAGGAAAATAACTGACTGAAAACCAAACTGGAGTCACACAATATGTTTACCTGGAAAACATACCAAAACTATGACATAACATATGGTACATATATGGTATTATGTGGTAAAGAAAAAAAACATTAAAAACACAAAACATATTTCATAGTTAAAATTTTTCAAAGTTGCCAGTGTTTACCTTGAGGCCGCTTTACACACTATTGGCATTATCTTAACCAGCTTCATGAGGTAGTCACCAGGAATGCATTTTAATTAACAGGTGTGCCGAATCAAAAGTTAATTAGTGTAACTTCTTGCCTTCTTAATGCATTTGAGGTTAATAAACAGTCTCATCTCATTCTCATCTCATTATCTCTAGCCGCTTTATCCTGTTCTACAGCGTCGCAGGCAAGCTGGAGCCTATGCCAGCTGACTACGGGCGAAAGGCGGGGTACACCCTGGACAAGTCGCCAGGCCATCACAGGGCTGACACATAGACACAGACTCACATTCACACCTACGGTCAATTTAGAGTCACCAGTTAACCTAACCTGCATGTCTTTGGACTGTGGGGGAAACCGGAGCACCCGGAGGAAACCCACGCGGACACGGGGAGAACATGCAAACTCCGCACAGAAAGGCCCTCGCCGGCCACGGGGCTCGAACCCAGACCTTCTTGCTGTGAGGCGACAGCACTAACCACTACACCACCGTGCCGCCCGGTTAATAAATAGTAAATAATAAAATCCAGTAAATAGCCCTGTTCCACAACGGCATTAATTTTTATGTCGTCAAGAGCCGCTCAACTAAATAAAGAGAAATGACAGTCTAATTTTAAAACATGAAGTGTCTTTTAATGAATATAAAGAGAAAAAAAACAATGAATTACAAGGTGTGTCCAAATGTGTGTGTATATATTAGTCAAAACGCCCATGTTTTTTAATGTTCCAGAATAAGAGCATTCATTTAAAAGTAGTTTATTTTTTTGTCATTTAAAATAAATTGTTTTGCATAACTTCCAAACACTTCACCTCCACATTCACATCACACTACACAAGCAGACCAATGAAACCTTCATAATGTAACTAAGTACAAATGGAGCTGGACAAATCAAAAGTTGTTTTCTAATAGCTGAAAAAATCTGGCATTCGAAACATCAACACAATGCAATTTCATCAATACTGTTTGCAACATATTTCTGAAAATAATTAATCAGGATTTGATATCCTGTCTACAAATAGTCATTCATTTAAAAAATCACTGTTATGTGAAATAACTCACAGTTTTGTGCAGAACTCTGGTAACCTGGATTGAACTTAAACCGAACAGAATGTTTCATCTGTGAGTGAAAGCCTGTAGAAGATGGAATAAAAATTTGAAAGAGGAAAAGAGAAAGATGGTATCATGTGTCATTTATACCACACCACTGCTGAATTCTTGAATCCTATTGGTCAGAAAGAAAAAGAACTTTATTCATCGCATGTATACTTGTGAAATTCCTCTCTGCATTTAACCCATCTGAAGCAGTGAACACACACACTCACACATACCCAGAGCAGTGGGCAGCCATGCTAACAGGGCCCGGGGAGCAGTTGGGGTTAGGTGCCTCACTCAAGGGCGCCTCAGCCGAAGGCTGCCCCATGTTAACTTAACCACATGTCTTTAAACTGCTGATTCTGTGATTCAACTTTTGTGAAATCGTGGTGTTTTTCGAAATATTTCATTTTACTCACACTTTTATATAAACTGATATACAGTATCAGTGTATTAGAGTCTAATCCAAGTAAATATATATATATATATATATATATATATATATATATATATAGTTATAATCAATTAAACATAGTTTTATTTTGTTGTTGTGTTCTTTTTTTCAGAGGTATAAGTGCTGATGATGTTTATCAAAATACTTATGATCATTTTTTAAACACTTATTAAAGCCTTAGACTTGAGGGTGAAAAATATGCAATGGAAATGATGATGACAATGAAGACAACAATTATTATTATTATTATTATTATCCATACCGGCGGCACGGTGGTGTAGTGGTTAGCGCTGTCGCCTCACAGCAAGAAGGTCCTGGGTTCAAGCCCCGGGGCCGGCGAGGGCCTTTCTGTGTGGAGTTTGCATGTTCTCCCCGTGTCCGCGTGGGTTTCCTCCGGGTGCTCCGGTTTCCCCCACAGTCCAAAGACATGCAGGTTAGGTTAACTGGTGACTCTAAATTGACCGTAGGTGTGAGTGTGAATGGTTGTCTATGTGTCAGCCCTGTGATGACCTGGCGACTTGTCCAGGGTGTACCCCGCCTTTCGCCCGTAGTCAGCTGGGATAGGCTCCAGCTTGCCTGCGACCCTGTAGAAGGATAAAGCGGCTACAGATAATGAGATGAGATTATTATCCATGTGTTATTTTATTCATTTATCAACTTCCATTTCTGCAAAATTAATTTATTTTAAATTCATTTAAGTTTTAAAATATATTTTTTAATGTAATGTGGTATTTACTGCATGAAATACTTGCTGAATTTGTGGGTTTATGTTTCAAATAAAACACCGTCATTAATCTGCCCTTTGCATCAGTGACATTAAATGGTAAATGATTATAATGTTGCGAAGAGCTGTTGTCATTGATGCATTTTAAAACACTCAGAACAAAAGAGAATAACTAGTAATGCAGTGGGAATAATAATAATAATAAAAATAATCTTCAGTTGCTACTTTTTTGCAGTTGATCCAAAGCCTATTGGTCCCTCACTGAACCACACGACAACTGCTCGAAAATTATAGCCAAACCTGACTCAATTACTTTGTTGTTTTTGTTTGTTTGTTTGGTTTTGTTTTTCTACTTTTACATCTCTTCTCCTTTTTATATAAAATACACTTTTTTAACTCTTCTGTGTCTTGTTGTGTTCTGGGGATCACTGTAACCTCTTTATGCTCTTGAGCAACAGCTAATGTTTATTTATTCAGAAGATGATTTTATCACAAACAACTTACGTGTGGTACAATACCATCAAGAATAGAACTGAGCGGCTGAGAGTTAAAAACCTTGTTAAGTTTGAACGTAAATCTCTGAGCTACCAGTGCAGTCCAATGTGACAAACCTGTGAAACTTTTTTCCCCTTTTTTTCCAAGATGTAATGACTGTAATTGGTGAATCTTTTCTGGCATTGTGTCCTGAGCAAATAATAATTTCAACACATCAGTAAAATTAGTTCAGGTTTCTTCAAGTGCAACACCATTTTTACACAGCAGTTTATTGACTGGATGTCCTTCATAACAGCAGCAATTTACACAAGCATTGAATATACAATCCTCTTCTATACATTTTCTGATTTTATTTTTGATGTGAAATATCAACATTTATCCCCCAATGAGCAAATCTATTTTTGTTACAATTCCACATCTTTTTGAAAGCAATAATCAGGGGGAGTTGGTATAACTGTGTTAGAAGGAGTAAGCCACGTCTTACAGTGATAAAAAATACATCGCTATCGTAAAATAAAATGTTTATTTTTTGGCATCCACATCAAATTAATTGGTGTTAGTAGAAATACACAAGCGATAAAAGAAGATTGTGTGCACTGACTGAGAAATTCAGACTATTTCTCAATAATCACCTCAAGCAACTCAGTAAAATGTTGGCCAATCGCTCGGTCACTATAAGTGAGGAAGAATTGCAAATGATGAAAGAAAATGCTGTTCCTAAAAGCACTAAGGACTGCTATTAATCGGTGTGAATAGCAAGCAGAATAAGATTATAAGAATTAATATCTGGCCAGGCAATTGTGGTTAATTGAAGTTAATTAAAACACAATAATCATAATTTCCATGAAGGTAATGTGAAAATTTCCATAAAGCACATGGAATTAATTCTACTGTACACACATTGTTGACACAATTAAAAAAACATATCAAGAGTCCCCTAATCCCAAATTAAGCCATCTCCCTGCCCTATGATTAACTAAAAAAATTTAATGTAGATATAATCCCAGTCACTGAGGAAGAATAAATACTGTATGTGCAGAATAATAAAATTTTAAAAATTAAAAGCAGTATTTTGATGGAAATTTATATTCAATCTTGGCTCTGAGGGAGCTTAAGTTCCAGTGGTGCAAATATCTGCTGTAATATTTGCAATGTTGTAATGTAGACAGTTACAATCACACACACACACACACACACACACACACACACACACAAGATTCTTTCCTGGTGTTGCTGTTGTTTGATATGTCATAGATTTTTCACTTCTCTTTTCATTTACAAACTGCCATTTTATCCACAATTCTCAAGAAGGTAGCTGCCTGATGATGACAACCATAAGAACATTTCTGGTATTTTCTGATATCTTCATCGACTCAGGTCTTCACCTCAAACTGATCTCTGATCAGTGTTCATGTCTGTGTGAGTTTGCTGTTTATGAACCCTGAGCTGCTCCTTACAGACCAGTACACACAGCAGGGGGTCTGAGATCACTCTGATCAAATAGACTGAGAGATGTGACTCTGGTTTATAAAAGTAAAATGGACCAGAGTTAAATTTGAAGATAAGCACAAGGCCAGCTGTTGTGCAGAAAGTGATAAGTGTGAATGTGGAAACGATCAGCACTGCTGAGCTGGGCTTGATGTGGTCAGATGCAGGAGAGGCTTTGCAAGTGAGTATGCATGTGATGACTAAAATGCAACAAGGCAAAAAGCTAAAAATCACATTGAACCACATATTTATGAACTGCAATCCAAAGACAATCAGCCACAGAATGATGCAGGAAATGGTGGAGCAGAGAGGAGAGAAGACATGAGCAGAGCAGAGCTGGTGTTTGAGAGAAAGCACGCTCTTCAGAGCCACAAGTTGGTGGAGGAAAAGACCACAGATTCTAAATGTAATAAATAAATGAATAAAAATCCTGATATCTGTCAAATACGCTTCAATGGAAGAATTGAAAGATCTTGTAGCACTGGACTTTACAAGGCTGTCTATTAAATATGTTGATATAATTGCACTCGTGAGCAGCTCAGCCAAGTCATTGATGATGAGGAGGATGATGAAGGTTGAAATTTGGCCTCCTTGTTTGTGGAGAGTGTAAAGAACATGAAGAGCCCAAATCAAAGCTGGCAGGCTTACACACACACCAGCGACGAGGGAGATGCTGATCATCAGGGCATCATAATAAACAGGAGGACGAATGGTTGAATACGGTGCCCCAGGATATCTGTAGTTACTTGGGTTATAATAGTCCTCAGAATATCTGACGTCCATGATCACAAGGTGTGAAGTGGTATCGTAGCAGAACAGCCTTGAAAAACAAAATCACAGTGAGACAGAGTGTGTACTGTGTAGTTTATGGGTGTATAAAGTGCAAGGTTTCTACAAGTTTATAACGGCCACTTACTAAAGTCACAGACAGGCCACTGAGATGAAAATCTGCTGAAGCCACGAGAAGGATGCACCACAAGGAAACCTAGATGAAATTGACATGGGGAAAAATGCTGCTCTTTGAATTTTACATATTATGTCATGTAAAATTTTACATTACATGCCTTTCCTGGCTGAGTTAAAATAAATAAGTAAATGGACAAATGATTATTAACAAAACTATTATGGTCTACTACAGAAAGCATAAAGGCTTCTACACATTAAAAACTGTTAAAGTCATCGATGGTTATTTGACATGACACAATGAAACATATTTAAGAAACATTCAGTTCATAACATTTTGGTAAAATGCTATCAAACTGCATTCACACTAACCAGTGAATTAAGTAATATCACATGAAAAAGAGTGCTGTTGTACTGAATATGACACAGTGTGACTGTGATTTCGCTGCAGGTAATCAGCCGTGTGAATACTCAGTACAACAGCATTGTTGTGAATGTGATGTTGCTTTGATAGAAAAGTTCTCAAAACAAGAACTTATTATTCAGTAACTTACATTTCAGACACAATATGGCTAAATATTTTGTTTATTTTTGCTACGTCAGCTAAAATATTTCCCAATGAAGCCACAGCTGGATAGGTTGTTGCAGATTGCCATGAGATGCTAAGAGTGACTAACAGCCCATAGTGAGTGTATTATCAGTTTCAATGTAAAGATCTTTTGCTATAATTGGAAATGTATGTGGGGAACAGACAAGCTGAGTGACACAAACAGTGAAATGTAACAGTGCTGTTGTACTAAATACCAGCATCTATGGAATGGCACTTATCCAATCAAATTAGCGGACTGAAATAAACTCGATGTTGTTCTTTGTTTCACAATCAGCAAGATTTGCGACATAATTTCAGAAAATATAAATAAATCCTTTGTCTATAATATTTAGATTCCCAGAATATTAGATTTGAGTAAATTTGTTCATTAAAATGCAAGGTAAATTGAGGTAAATTGAATCAGTGAAATAATTATTACAAAGCCTAAATAAGCTTTCATTATAACAAAAATATTGAAAAATATAAAAAATGATTATTTTTAAATTAATTTAAGTAAATATTTATATTCAGAAAAATACAACACATTTTGAATCATGAATGGTTTGAAGTTTTCTCTTACCTGAATTCAGTGGTGAGTGGTAGAAATTAACACACACTTCCTTTTCTCACTTGCAATTTCCTAGTTAATGTAAGTACATCAACACCATGACTACTATCAGTAACATGAGTTACCTATTTATTTTATTTTATTTTTTGAAAGTGCACCAATACGTGCACTCTTAGACACTTGTGTATGTGAAAAATGACTGGAGGTAATAAAGAGAGGGGTATATGTGTCTGGGTGTATTGAATTTTGCAGCGTGTATCTACATGGCTTGTACGCAGCTGAAATGCTGCCACACAAAGACCTCCCTTCCAGATGCACACACCTTTATCTCTGAGGTCATACAGGAATATCTTGCTCCCATACAGTCATAAAACAAAGTGGTATAAAACATGCAACTATATTAAGAAGAAAAGAGCATAATTTATGTTAAATTTCCCCTGATTCTTCATCAGAGGTCAGTGTCGAAGCACAGCATCACTCCTGACCAGATATTTTTGTTTGTGGATTGTTTCTCAGCTCAACCATAACACTGAAGTTAAAAATCTCAGATTCACTTGTAGCAGTGCCACATCCATTAACATTCAAATAACTTGTCAGTGTCACTGATGTGTTAAGAAATATCCACCATGAAAATAATATCTAGTCAGCTGTGGTGGTCAGGGCCGTAACTACCATTGAGGACACCGAGGTCATGTCCTCGGCATTTTTTTCCCACGGTATTTTTTTTTTTCACTCAGAAATGTGAAATTAATATATGATGAAAATCGTTCTGACTTTGATCGGTGGAAAATTCTAAATTCAGCTTGCATCCCCCTGTTCTCATTTGTTTGTCTAAAAATAATAGTCCACATAATCATTTTTAAACGAAGCTGAAATATCCGACATTGGAAACATTTCATATTCGGCAGCCTCGCGATAGTCAGCTAAGCACCGCGGGATACATAAGAGCTGAGAAGTGTTCTCATCAAGGTCCGACTCCGCAGCCAGGCAGTTTGTCAATTAGTCGTGGAATCTGAAAATTGACATAAGATGAAGAAGTCTACTACACTAAAACAAACCAAACTCAGCTCTGGAAAGTCAGCAAGTGAGAGAAAAAGAAAGAGGGAAGAAGGGGAGTTAATTTTGCCAGTCACTGACAGTTATGTGCCGGAATGCTTATGATCATTAACAGTGCAATTTTAATTAGCATCCCCAAAAGGAGTCTATTTTTTCCCCTTTCGTTTTTTTTTCTCAATAATGTCAATATATGTTGGTATTTCATGCAAATTCAATGTTCTCTGGGAATGCATCGGTTGAAATGTATGTCCCAGCCTGCAAATAGTACCTATATCAGACACCCCCATTATCAATGCACATTGGTTTAGTCCGCCCTCTCGCGGACTTTTGATTGTATGCGCAACGGATTTTTTCATGCTTCGGCATGAAACGCAGCAGACAGTTCTTAGCTAACAAGGATCATGTCGTCAAAGAAGAAATCAGGCTTTAAGAAAAGAAAAGAAAGGCAAGAAAGGCAGAGGAAACAAGATGAAGGAAAGCAACTGCTTACTGATTTCTTTCCCAAGAAAGGTGAGCCCAAATGTGAAAATTAACAACAGCTAACTGGTTATCCCATTCAATTGCATACCACCGTGATAGTGGCATAAATCAAATAATTCGAAATGAAATAATCTGTCGTTTTGTAGGCTATGATACTGTGATAGAATCAAACTGACAAGCAGAGCTCTGGCAAGAATATACCCAAAAGACCTCTCGGGTGAATTTGAAAATGAGATGCTACACCTGCACGCAGTATATGGGGCCACATTTCCTCCAAATCTGTCCCCTCTTCAACTCCTTAATTTGATATATAACCTGCAGCTACAAAGCATTTTTGGTGAAATATGCATTGCATTAAGGATCTTCTGTACACTGCCTGTTACTGTTGCTGGTGGTGAGAGAGCATTCAGCAAGATGAAACTGGTGAAAAATTATTTAAGGTCAACAATGAGCCAGGAGAGATTAAACAGCCTTGCCCTTCCCTCCATTGAAAGTGAATTAGCAAGACAACTGGACTTTAAGCACCTCATCTGTGATTTTACCACCAAGAAGACCCGTCAGTGGGCATTTAGTGGAATATAAATTACAATTTTTCCTACAACTTGTGAAAGCCTGTTTTCTGTTTTTCCATGTTCTCAAAGAAAAAAGATCAGTCAGTTTAATCATTATTTCTTATCTTTAATTGTGCTGTAAAAAGCTTTTCATGATTGTGGAAATCAGACTGCCGTTTGTTCTTTTTTGAGGAGTCCCCACTTCAATGTTGTACTGCCTCTGGTGTTGTTAATTTTATATATTATGAATAAAGAAAATGAAACAAAAAACTGTACATGTGCAATATTTTCTGAGGAATCAATGCAATTGCAGCGGGGAGGGGGGAGGGGGGGTCCACGGAATTGGTGGTTCCTGGGGCCCCAAATTTGGTGCTACGCCCCTGTAATCAAGCAACAACAGTCGAAGCCACTTAGCTAGATAGGATTTTCGTTTTCCAGGCGGCACAAACTCTTTTATTCTCTCTCGTCTCGATTTGATTTGGTGCGTTTCAGATCAGAAAAGCCTGGACAGTCGTGACCTGTTGTTTATGAAGTTATTGGTACTGACGAGACTTGAGCTATTTTGCTAACTTACCAGACTATAGGCTTTTTTTTAATTGAACTTTTATTTCATTTTATTTTATTTCTACTATTGTTTAATTCTTATTTTTATTCCCCATTTATTTCATGTAATTTTATTTTCTATTGCTTACTGTTTTGCTTTTACTTCTGTAAAGCACATTGAACTGCCACTGTGTATGAAATCTGCTATATAAATAAACTTGCCTTGCCTAACGTGAACACAGGACATTATTGTTTTGATCATTGGTTGTATTTTCGAACGGAAATGAAAACGGGTAGCAAACTTATGTTCACATTTTATTTACAACATGATGTACCACCTCTGACTGCTTTCTGTCAATCATGAGCAGCCCAGCCGCGTTCACAGCTCCTCCTCCAATCAGCAGCTGGAGATGAGCCTCCTCTCGGGAAGTCTTGTCCCGCCCCTCTTATTGACTCCCATCTCCAGTGAGGCTCAGTCTCCGAATGGAGCGTTTTAGTCGGTTTTGTCCAATAACCGTCTAGTAGTTTGCTATTGAAAAGGGCAGATATTTTTTAAAAAGCAATTGAAGTCCATTCAGGGTCGGCTAGATTGCATTGTCACACTCACTCACTCACTCACTCACACTCTCTCTCTCTCACTCACTCACACTCCATCACTCACTCACACTCTCTCTCTCACTCACTCACACTCCATCACTCACTCACATTCTCTCTCGCTCACTCACACTCTCACTCACTCACTCTTTCACTCACTCACTAACTCACCCTCACTCACTCACTCACGCTCACGCACGCACACACACACACACACACACACAAAATACTTTTGTGATCGTGCAGTTTTTAAATTGTTAAAATAAACATGTTCACTTACATGTTCATCTTGTTGGGCTTGTGATTTTGACTCGTTTCCAAAATGTATGAAAAGTCACCATATTAGGACTTTTTTTTTTTGGCAAATAATATGTATCGCAATGTTTGACCTCGGTATTTGAAAAATCCTGGTTACGGCCCTGGTGGTGGTTCCTTTCCACTGTTGGACAGGAAGAAGGTGGGTGACAAATACTGCAGAGCAATAGATCCATTACAGTCAGTAACTGTACACTTACAAAGCACACCAGGTATAACTGTAAACTGGCGAATGAGTATAATTACAAGGTGTTATATAAAAACTAAGATAAGGATATGTTTTACTTGCAATAAAATAGTATTATACAGTGGCCTATTAAATGTATAGTTGCCCAAATTTAGGCTACACTCTACTGTCAAATACAATTTGTTGCTCTGAGCATTTCCTCTCATCTGACAGCATTAGACATCTTAAACCAGTGTCGGTGTGGAAGTACTCGACTCTGCCCTTTGCATGGTGGCGCAAAGAGATGAAGTTTATGCTTGAGTGGTGAATGTATATATCACGAGTAAATGGGGTTGTTTTCTTTGCTTAATGCAGGCCAATAATATGACTCTTCTAAAACACAGTAACATCTTTTCCATGAGCAAGGGATACGTTTTCCCACATGTTTGTTCATGAAATGAGAAGCTACTCACTGCATCAGTTTGGGTGCATATATGTGTGTGTGTGTGTGTGTGTGTGTGTGCGTAAACAATTCCTGATGCATTATTTTTATGAGTGGAATTTTTCTTTCATTATTCAGAGGCTCCAGCTGGAAGATGGGATAGCATGCTATAGGATATCTGCGATGAGCTGGTGATTTGTCCAGGGTGTACCCCGCCTCTCACCCATAGTCACTTGGGATAGGCTCCAGCTTGCCTGTGACCCTGCACAGAATAAGCAGTTATGGCTAATGGATGAATAGATGGATGCTATAGCATAGTGTGGTACATTTGCATACTGTGGATGTCATGGATCATCCAGGTACCATTCAGCTACTATTAAATGCCTACTGGATATTAAGACACCCTTCATTGTGCTTTTTACGTGCTAATAGTATGTAGGTATGCTTATTCGGGCACAGCCTATTTGTTTGTTCAGCTTGGTGTCCTTTGGGGCCATTATGGAGTCTCAACAAGGCATCAGTTTTGGTGTTCTTGGACCCCAGCTTGAGTTAATGAAGACATTCAGATTCATGATTCTTGGATTTAGTGTCTTTAATAATTTAATGCATTCAAGGTTTCTGTGATCAGTGATGATCAAAACAAAAACATTTTTCAGGTTGTGGCCATGCAATTACTGCTTCTTCCTTTGTTTGGTTGAGCTCCACTCACTGAAGCGTGGAAAATTCACATTTCCCCTCTCTGATACATGATTTGTGTATTCTTGCTCAATGGATAAGATGACCATAAAATCATATGTCATGCCAAGGTCATTCAGGAATTCACAAAAGCCTGGATGATGGAAGGGGCGTTGGTCAGAACATGAGACATTGCTTGACATTCATAGTGCCTGAAAGTAGGAATGAAGGCTCTCACTCATTCCTCTCTGTGATGTTTTATATGAACCTCCTATGTGTAACTTTACAAAGATAGCACTTCTTATCTGTTCGAGAGCTGATGGAACCACTGGCCATCGATACCTGTACTTCACTGTTACTGCAGTCTCTGTCCTTTTTTCCCCACAAAGAAGAACCCTGCAGCTGCAGGACAGGTGGAGGGATGAGTGCAGGCCATCATTCATACTCATCTCACTTCATACTAAGGTAAGAGTGACCTCTGCTGACTAGAAGGTGTGATATCATAGGCTGATGGGACACTCTTCTATTTGTTTTGGTTATTTATCCTGTCCATTTAATTGTGTTCTCATTTCCTTTTAATGTCAGCCTGATGATAAATCATCTTGTAAGACTGAGTCATAACAGTGATTCATTTATTGTTCACAAGAATAAGTACAGCTATTTAATGATTTCTCAGTTACATTGCTGGTTTTGCACCCACAATGATAGAAGATGGAAGCTGTATTGCTTTTTTACAGTACAGATCACCCAGAGGCAGTTAAACATGTTCAAGAAGAAAGTAGTGGATTATCCTATGACATATTCCACACCATATAATGATTTCCACTGAGGTATGTGAGCAACATTAAAAATTGTATCTTTGGTAAAAAAGCAAAACAAACAAACAAAAACAGCAACAGTTTTTGAATCACATATGCTTTTGTCCAGAACTGTTACACTTGTTCTGAAGTAGTCCCATAATCCCATAACCAGTTATAGTTATATCTTTATGACACCCCCCCCCCCCCCTTTATTTTAAACAAGATCTTAGATCTCAAAGCTACAAATGACCATGTTTGTGATTCTGACAAGTAAGGTTAGGAGGAAAACACATAGGTTATGTCCATACTTGTATGCTGTAATTAAAATGGCATTTTAAAATGAAAAGGATCTCCGTCCAAATGAGTATTTTAGCTTTGTACTAGAAATA
This sequence comes from Neoarius graeffei, assembly GCF_027579695.1. Lineage (NCBI taxonomy): Eukaryota > Metazoa > Chordata > Actinopteri > Siluriformes > Ariidae > Neoarius > Neoarius graeffei. Next base: position 51,424,698 of record NC_083571.1, on the reverse strand, counting down.
ATCTTCATCCATAATAACATACCTGAAAACGCATTTCACATGACTATTCCCATACACTGGCCATGCATGTCTTCTTCTTTAGCGTTATGCCTGATGGCAGGTCCATGGCATCCATTCTCTCCATCCTTTTCTATCTTCTGCCTTCCTTTTCATTTCACTGTAGATGTTTTCCTTTATCACATCCAGCATTCTAAGTCTTTTCTCTCCTCTGGGATTTTTGCCTGTCGTTCTACCTTCAATCACTTTTTTTTTTAATAGTCCGTTTCCTCTTAGGATATGTCCCACCCAGTTTCTTTCTACTTATTCTCACATAGTTCTCTTTTTATCTACCATATGTAGCACCTCCTCATTGGTCTTCTAGCTGATTTCCCCATTCATCTCCAAACCCACATTTCAAAAGCCTTCAGCTGTTTGATATCTGCTTTCCTCAAGGGCCAAGTCTCTGCACCATACAGTAATACACTCCACACTAGTGTTTTTACCATTCTTTTCTTTAACTTCATACTCAGACCTTTAGTTAGTTGTTCCTTTCTCTTTGTAAATGCATTATTTGCCATGGCAATTCTTGCTGATTTCTTCTTCACATTTTCCATCATCTGTCATTAGTGCTCCTATGTATTTGAACTTGCTTGTTCCACGTTCTCTTTCTCTATGTAGATGTTCAGTGTGCCACCACTGTCTCGACACATTCATTCCGTTTGTTTTCTTGATGTTAATCTTCATGCCCCATCTGTTGGCCACATCATTAATGCATTCATGATTCTTTGTAACCCCTCTTCTGATGTTGCTAACATTGCCTGCTCATCAGCAAATCTCACATCTGTTAGTACTCTGCCACCTACCTTAATTCCATCAAACTCATTTTCAACTTTTCAAGTAACTCGTTCATCTTTTTGTTTAAGCATCAATTGAAAATAACAATGGTCACAACAAGCAGCCCTGTCTCACTCCTCAGCTTACACTGCGTGGTTGTGATACTTCTCCTCCCACTTTTACTCTTGCACTCTGGTCAAGGGATAGTTTCATGATCATCTGTCTATCCTTCCAGTCAATCCCAATTTCTTTTTAATACTTCCATCATTTGGACCCAGTTCACTCTGTCGAAAGCTTTTTCAAAATCAACAAAGCATAGATGTCATTGTCATGTTCTGATGATCTTTCACATACTCTTCTCATAATACCTATGTGGCAGCGGGGGCGTGGTCAAGCGTCGGTCTGTGACCAGAGGGTGGAGGCAGGGAAGGTAAGTGGCAGAATCACTGCACCTGATGTTGGTTAATCTATGTTTGTGTCTCTTCCCCAGTGACCGCGCCCTATATAAGGAGAGAGAGTGTAGAGGAAGGAAGCTCTCTCCCTGACCTGACGACTCGTGTGTGCGGCTGAGAGAGTGAATATAGTTACTGAAAAGTACTAAATAAAGAGAGTTTTCTTGTGGAACTTAATTCTGGCCTGCCGTCTTTTCTGTGCTCCCCCCCTACGAACTGCTACAGTGGTGCCGAAACCCGGGATTCGAGCACAGGAAAAAGAACAGCCCCATGGAGTCATCCCCCTTCGCGGACCTGGTCCACGCCCTCGCCACAGCCCAGCAGAGCCAGCACCCGGTGCTAGTCACCCTCCGCAAGGAGCAGGAGCACCAGTTCAAGGCCCTGGTGCTGGTGCAGCAGGAAGACCGACAGGCATTCCAGCACCTCCTCGCGTCGGCGGGGTCCACCACCTCCACGGGCCCTTCTCCCCTCACCCTCACTAAGATGGTCCCGCATGACGACCCTGAGGCCTTCCTCACGCTCTTCGAGCAGGCAGCAGAGGCCTCGGACTGGCCGGTGGAACAGCGCACGGTGCGCCTCCTCCCCCTGCTAATGGGCGAGGCGCAGCTGGCCGTGCTACAGCTCCCCGCCGACTGGTCTACGCGGACCTTCGCCGAGCCGTCCTCCAGCAGGTGGGGCGCACCCCTGAACAACAGCAACAGTGCTTCCACGCTCTGTGTCTGGAGGAAGTCGACCGGCTGTTCGCATTTGGCCAGCAGCTCCGGGACGCCTGCTGGCGGTGGTTGAGGGCTGACAACCGCGACGCCAAGGGGATCATTGATCAGGTGGTACTGAAGCCGTTCATTGCCCACTAACCAGAGGGAACCGCGGAGTGGGTCCAGTGCCACCGCCCGGCGTCGCTGGATCAGGCCGCTGAGTTGGCAGAGGACCATTTGGCGGCTGTTCCGACGGCAGGACAGCGGACATCCTCTTCTTCCCTCTTCTCTCTCTCTCCCCCTCTGTCCTCGCCCCATTCCCCCACCGCGGAGGCGGGGGCCGGCCCCACCCGCGGTGCCGGCCCGTTTTTCCCTTCTGTGTCTGTCTCCCCCCCAGGTGAGTGAGCCCCAGAGCGCCGGTGCAGAGAGGAAGCCCGGGCCGGTTTGCTGGCGCTGCGCCGTTGCCGGGCCACCTCCAAAAGCAGTGCTCGGCAATGGAAGTGGGCGCGGTGGTTCGGCTCCCCGACGCGCCAGGAGCCGCCCTCAATCGGGCTGGAGCGTATCACATACTGGTGAGTATCCAAGGGGATACGTATCAGGCTTTGATGGACTCTGGCTGTAATCAGACCTCAATTCACCAAAGCCTGGTGCAAGACGAGGCATTGGGGGGAGCACAGGGGGTGAAGGTGTTGTGTGTGCACGGGGACGTTCACAGCTACACTTACCTGTTCCTATCTAGAGTGTTTATACTGTTTATTTTGTTTGTTTTTTTCAATTATTCTATTTTTATTTATTGCATTGCCTGTTTGCACCATGGGTCAGAGAGGACTGAACTTTCATCTGTGCTGTATGTCGAGCATGTACAGCATATTTGACAATAAAGTTGACTTGACTTGGTGTCGGTCCACATTATTTTTCGAGGGGAAAACTTGAGTAAAGGCAGCGGTTAATCCTCGCCTCACCCACTCGATAATTTTGGGGACTGATTGGCCGGGATTCGGGGAGTTAATGAGCCATCTAGTGAAGAGTGGGTCCTGCCGTAGTTTAGCAGGGGGAGGTCCCGGTGTCGCTTTGGCGGGAGCAGCTGTCACAGAGCCGTCTACGTCATCTCTGCGTCAGAGTGAGGAGCAGCAGGCTCCTCCTCCCTCTCTCAGGGAATTCCTTGTGGATTTTCCGTTAGAGCAATCGTGAGACGAGTCTCTGCGGCATGCGTTTGACCAAGTGAGAGTAATCGATGGTCAAATGCTCCAGCCAAACGCCACCCCGTCCTTCCTCTATTTTTCTATCATGAAGGATAGGTTATACTGAGTGACACAGGACACTCAGACTAAAGAGCAAGTCACGCAGCTTTTGATTCCAAAGAGCCGCCAGGAGTTGGTATTCCAGGCAGCGCACTTTAATCCCATGGCTGGACACTTAGGGCAGGATAAGACACTAGCCCGACTAATGGCCTGGTTCTATTGGCCAAGGATTTGCGGCGATGTCCGTAGGTGGTGTACGGCGTGCCGCGAATGCCAGTTTGTAAATCCAGCGGCCATTCCAAAAGCGCCTTTGCGCCCTCTCCCATTAATTGGGATGGATCTCGTCGGGCCATTAGATCGGTCAACACGAGGGTACCGCTTTATTTTAGTTCTGGTGGACTATGCAACACGCTACCCGGAAGCAGTGCCTCTTCGCAATATCTCAGCACGCAGTATTGCGGAAGTGCTCTTCCGCATCATCTCCCGAGTTGGAATCCCGAAAGAGATTCTGACTAGAGCCCTGCACTCCCGCGGGAGTCCCGCGGCACGGGACAAATTTTGAAAGCTCATTGCGGGCATGGGCAGGAGGGGGAGTGCACAATGCGGGAGCGGGCGGGAGAGGTGATAAGCTGCAGTCCCGCTAACTAAAAACGTGTTTAAAATAAATTAATAATTTATAAAATTTTATGTGTATGTGGAAGCGGGGGCGTGGCCAAGCAGCAGTCTGTGAATGGAGGGTGGGGTCGGGGAAGGTAAGTGGCTAGGTCATTACACCTGATGTCAATTTGTATGCGTGTTTGTTGCAGGGATGGAGTATAAAGGGAGGGGGAGAGGAGAGAAGAAGCTCTCCCCGACCACAACACTTGCGTGAGAGAGAGAGCGAGAGAGAGAGAGAGAGAGAGAGAGAGAGAGAGAAAGCTGAAAAGCCGAATAAAGTGCGTGTGTGTAAACACAAACTCTCGCCTGCTGTGCTTCTGTGCTCCACCCACACCGGGGTTTACTACAGTCCCCGGTTTCAGCACCACTGTAGTAAACCCCGGTGTGGGTGGAGCACAGAAGCACGGCAGGCGAGAGTTTGCATTTACACACACGCACTTTATTCGGCTTTTCAGCTTTCTTTCTTTCTCTCTATCTCACTCACTCACACAAGTGTTGTGGTCAGGGAGAGCTTCTTCTCTCCTCTCCCCCTCCCTTTATACTCCATCCCTGCAACAAACACACACACACACACACACAAATTGACATCAGGTGTCAATGACCTCACCACTTACCTTCCCCGACCCCGCCCTCCATTCACAGACTGCTGCTTGGCCATGCCCCCGCTGCCAGTCTATCATATATAATTTGTGCTGGATATTTTATTTGGCATTAATAAAAACATTTTAAGATGCCTAAATTTGCGGATGTGGTCTAATCTCGCGTACGTTTCTGATTCCTTTCCGCTCTTCCGTGTTTGAGATCTCCGATCATGGCAGAAGAGCAGAGCTCTTCTAGTGAAGCTCATAGTGCTTCAGAAGTAAGTGCTGCTTTAAAAAGAAAAGTAGGGGGCAGGGCACCATCACGCTGTGTCTTTAAATTATCTTAATTTCTTATAGGCCTAGTTGTATTTCCTAGAATGTAAATGTGAGGAGTGACATAAGCTACGTGCAATGTACAATATTCTTAATATCCACTGTAGATTTTGGTAGGTGTGTTGGGTATCTCTGTAAAGCCTCAGCTGCGCATGCCGCCTGGCAACGCGCACCCTCGCTACGTGCGCTAGGTGAAGGATCGGTCAGTGGAGAGCTCAGCTAAGCTCAGCATGTTTAATTCCCCAAGCCAATGACAAGAACTTTCATGAGAAATAACGTGAACGTCTGCATCATGCGGGATTTGCGGGCGGGAGCGGGACAAAATATGGCAGGCGCGGGTGGGAGCGGAACTGAAAATTCTGTCCTGCGCAGACGTCTAATTCTGACTGACCAAGGCACCTCGTTTATGTCACGTTCACTGAACGAACTATATGGGTTATTAAGCCGATCTGCACCAGCGTTTATCACCCACAAACGGACGGTTTAGTTTAACGGTTCAATCACACCCTCAAGAATATAATTAAAAAATTCATAAGTGAGTATGCACGTAATTAGGATAAATGTCTCGAACCCTTGTTATTTGCAGTGCGAGAGGTCCCCCAAGCCTCTACGGGGTTCTCCCCATTTGAATTGTTATATGGGCGTAAGCCACGCAGCATTCTAGATGTGCTGCGAGAAAATTGGGAGGAGGGACCTTCACCCAGTAAAAATCAAATTCAATATGTTATGGACCTGCATGCAAAACTCCACACACTCACACACCTAACCCAGGAGAATTTGCGGCAGGCCCAAGAACGGCAAACCCGCCTGTACGACAGGGGTATGCGCCTTAGGGAGTTCGCACCGGGAGATAAAGTTCTTGTACTGTTGCCCACATCGAGCTCCAAATTAATCGCCAAGTGGCAAAGACCCTTTGAGGTCACACGGCGAGTCGGGGACGTTGACTACAAGGTGAGGTGAAGGGACAGGGTGGGGCGCTACAGATTTACCACCTCAATCTGCTCAAACTCTGGAATGAGGAGGTCCCCGTGGCGTTGGTGTCAGTGGTTCCGGAGAAGGCGGAGCTGGGGCCAGAGATTCAAAAGGGAACACTGGCATCGCGTACCTCTCCGGTCCCCTGTGGAGACCACCTCTCCCCGACCCAACTTGTGGAGGTCGCCCAGTTGCAGACCGAGTTTTCGGACGTGTTCTCACCCCTGCCCGGCCGCACCGACCCTTACAGGTTACCTGAACACAAGAAAAAAGTGGTTCGGGAAGAACTCAAGGCCATGCTCGAAAGGGGCATCGTCGAGGAGTCCCACAGTGACTGGAGCAGCCCAGTGGTCTTGGTACCCAAGACCGACGGGTCGGTCCGGTTCTGTGTGGACTATAGAAAAGTCAACGCGGTGTCTAAATTCGACGCGTACCCAATGCCTCGTATTGATGAGTTACTTGATCAACTAGGCACGGCTTGCTTTTACTCAACACTGGATTTGACAAAGGGTCATTGGCAGATCCCCTTGACTCCATTATCCCGAGAAAAAAAATGGCCTTTTCCACACCGTTCGGCTTACACCAGTTTGTCACACTTCCTTTTGGGCTGTTTGGGGCGCCCGCTACGTTTCAGTGACTGATGGATAGGGTCCTCCACCCCCACACCACCTATGCCGCCGCGTACCTAGACGACATCATTATTTATAGTAATGACTGGCAGCGGCACCTGCAACACCTGAGGGCCATCCTTAGGTCGCTGAGACAGGCGGGTCTCACAGCCAACCCGAAGAAGTGTGCGATTGGGTGGGTGGAAGCACGGTATCTGGGCTTCCACTTGGGCAACGGGCAGGTGCGTCCCCAAATTAACAAGACAGCAGCAATTGTGGCCTGCCCAAGGCCCAAGACCAAAAAGCAGGTGAGACAGTTCCTGGGGCTGGCTGGCTACTATCGTAGGTTTATACCTAATTATTCGGATGTCACCAGCCCGCTGACTGATCTGACTAAAAAGGGGGCACCAGATCCGGTCCAGTGGACGGAGCAATGCCAGTGGGCTTTCTCTGAGGAGAAGGCTACACTGTGCGGGGGGCCACTGTTACACTCCCCTGACTTTTCTCTCCCCTTTACATTGCAGACGGACGCGTTGGACAGAGGGCTGGGGGCCGTTCTGTCCCAGGAGGTGGAGGACCGCCCCGTCTTGTACATAAGCAGGAAGCTGTTTGTGCGTGAGGGGTGCTACAGCAGCATTGAAAAGGAGTGCCTGGTGATCAAGTGGGTGGTCCTCGCCCTCCACTACTACCTCCTGGGGTGCTCTTTCACCCTCTGTTCAGACCACGCGCCCCTCCAGTGGCTCCACCGCATGAAGGATGCCAATGTGTGGATGACCCGTTGGTATCTGGCACTCCAGCCCTTTAACTTCAAGGTGGTCCACAGGCCAGGGGCGCAGATGGTTGTGGCGGACTTCCTCTCCCATCGGGGGGGGAGTCAGCTGCAGGCCGGACAGCTGCCCGGCCTGAGTCGGGCGGTGGGGGGTATGTGGCAGCGGGGGCGTGGTCAAGCATCGGTCTGTGACCGGAGGGCGGAGTCAGGGAAGGTAAGTGGCAGAATCACTGCACCTGATGTTGGTTAATCTATGTTTGTGTCTCTTCCCCAGTGACCGCGCCCTATATAAGGAGAGAGAGAGCAGAGGAAGGAAGCTCTCTCCCTGACCTGACGACTCGTGTGTGTGTGAGAGAGAGTGAATATCGTTACTGAAAAGTACTAAATAAAGAGTTTTCTTGTTGAACTTAATTCTGGCCTGCCGTCTTTTCTGTGCTCCACCCCTATGAACTGCTACAACCTATTACTTCTCAAGTCCCACATCCTTTCTTGAACCCAAACTGTCATCCCGATGTAACTCATTGCTTTTGTTTCTGCCCTTCTTTTCAATATACGCAGCATGATCTTAGATGCATGTACAATTAATGCCATCGTTCTATTCTCTTTGGATTCTAGGGTATTCCTCACCTTTGGTATTGTTACCATCAACAGTTCTGTGAATTCTGTAACCCCTATGACAATAGGGCGACTAATATAGATGTAGTGGTATGCAACTTCCTATAGAGGGCACATTATGCATCTCAGAGTAGAGCATCTTTCAAGTATGCGCTTCCTCTGCACTCTCTCTTCCACTTGAATCTTTTTTCCCGTGAACATGCCTTTAATCAGCTCCTGGTTTCTGTAATGAAATTATAAAGAACATAAATTAAATTATTTTCATTTCGCTGTACTTCTCAGTTTACCCTCTGCCAGAAATTCAGCTGTGAGCATGAAGGTGAAGCAGTTTTGTTGAGTTTTTCAGTCATTGGAACTCTGATTGGTTTTTTCAATGACTAGATAGAATTTGGATCCAAGATGGTGAGCCCAGCCCAGTGAGACTGGACGATCATGGAAGAGGTGTGGCCAACCGTGCCACCTGTCCCAGAGAAGGAACCTGACTTGTTGATTCGTTCATCAAGATATCAGATAAGCGTATTCATACTGTTGACTCTACAACAGGTAGAATAGTCATAAGAGTACATCCTGTCCATGTTCAAGGAACTGAAATTTTGGAATCAGTACGCACACACTTGTTTGAGGAACTGAACTCTTTGGAGTCAATACACACAAGATTTGCGGAACTGATTCCTCTTTGGAAATAAACACACACACACACGGGTTTATATGGATTAGACGGACTTTTTCTCTGCACAGGCCCGGTGGTGGTTTACATGGACTACCCTTTCCTGAGGTCCTAGAGCAATTGGGAGTTGGATTAAAACATTGCAAAAAATCTGAAAAAAAATTTAGGTCACTTCAGCATTCACGTACGAGCTACACAACTTCATACACAGCACCCCAATCGTATTGTGGTTTATGCCGACAGTTCTCTTTTTGACAAATGTGTGACTTATGAGGACAAAACAAAACACTTTTGGGTCTTTAAAGGGACAGTGACATCACTTTTAAATAGCTGATCATTAACATAAATACACACACCTGACAGCACAAAGCATTACTGGAACAGTTATTTTATTAACTATAAAGTGCTCTTAAACTTGAAATATTCAGCACGTATACACTAAAATGTATCAGCATATAAACAAAAATATGTATAAAAATAACTGCACTTTGTAATTCTATTAATTATCTGGCTGCATATATGATGTTTTTGCAATGCCAATTGAATTATGTTAAAATGAACGTTAAACTGAACTGTAGTTACACAGACAGTCAACCACAGTCACAACTTTGAACGCTCACATTAACTTTCCTGCCAATACCCCATTATTATCGAACTTGCAAAGACCCATTTTAGAACAATGGATGCAAAGGTTGATAAAACCTTAAGGCATCAACACAACCCCAACAAAAAGAACAAACTATATGTTTACAGCAGTAGTTTTTGACTGCCCTTTTGCATGAACATTTAAAAGTTATCCGGCTACATATGGAAATTTTTCATACAGCCAATTGCCAAAGTCAAGCAGTTTCATTTTAAAGGTGTATTTGTTTGATGCAGAAACATCATTTTGTTAGGGAGTGATAGTGACTAACAGCTACACAACAAAACCTTTTAAAACCCACAAGTTTTCCAATGAAAATCAGATCCTTAACTAATTTAGAAAACCCATGTTGGAAACAGATGGATTTATAAAATGAGTGACTCCATCAACATAATCACAACATGTATACAAAAAACCCAGAGTGGATTCCCAGTGGAGTTACAGCTTTTGTTTCTGTGACTGCCTCTTTGCAGCTATTCCTCGGTTTCTGACAAAGTCCCTTATATTTTGCACTGTTTGTTGTTCTAAAACAGGGTCTTCTGCCAGCTTACAATGACTACATTCGTTTTTTGTGGCCAGTTTTCCTTTACTTATGTGATCCCTGAAATACCGCATGACTGCAGCAACCTCAGCCTTAGACCACGGTTTCTTTGGCAATCTTCTGGACTCATGTTCTTGACCAGTGTCTTGTCCTGGTAAATACACAAAGTGAAAAAATATCACACAAAACACAATGAGTTGGCCAGTTGGAGCAATCACAACCTTAGTTGAACTAATGCCACAGATTTCTGTTAACTTGTTTCTGTGATTTTTTTTATTTTTAATTTTCAGTTGACTACTCACTTTATTGATTTTACACCTAGATGTGGCTGTCTTCATATTAGCTGCAGCTGACTTTAAGGTATACAAGTACTGTACATTAAGCACTGTACAAAGCTCTTAAAGTACAGTGAGGATGCTTTCAAAAACAATGCATAGCATGTAGTTTTTAATTCAACACTTAATTCTATACAAGGTGCAGTAAGCAGAAAAAGACCTATAAACCAATCTCTGGCACCACTACAGCAGCATCAGTTCTCCTTAGTACACCTGCACACAGTTTTCAGGTACCTCTAGAAGTTGCACAGCTGTGTCTCTGCACTGTGTCTCGTCATGTAATCCCAGATTGATGATGCTTTATGAATCTGGCTGTATGTTTGGGGCTGCTGTCATACAAGACACCTCACTGATGGTACTGCATGATGGATAAGAACCTAAACATCTAAAGTGCCAAAATCTTTTTTGACAGTTTGACAGTCATCTACTTTATTAATTGGGATCACTTGTTGTACAGATGTGGTGTGGTTTGCTACTGCCTTTTTTTTTTTTTTCAAATTAAATTAAAATTTTAGTTTAGGAGGCTGTATTGTGATGTGTTTTAAGTAGAAGACAATTGGGGCACCCATATACTGTATATATATATCATACACTGTACTGAAACTGCAATATTGTTTTCTAGTCCTATATTTATTCCATTTTACATTATTTTTATCTTTTATCCTTTTTGCAATTTCTATTTGCATTTTGCTTTTAATATTATCTTTTTGTGTCTTCTGTAAAGGTGCTTTACAATCAAACTTGCCTTACCTTCAGACAGAGGGACAGTCTCAGTTACTGTCGATGTAACAGATGACACTGTTCCTGCCAAACACATAATTTGACAAAAGTTTTTTTAATGAGCAAAAAATTATCAACAGAAACACAACTATAAAGTGAGGTAACTTACCAAAATCACTCATGTCATGGACTTGCTCTGTGATAGAGTGTGAGGGAGCATCCACAGGTTCACTAGTCCCACACTCTGATGCCGTGAATGCTGTGCCACTGTCATCGGATTCGCTCTCACTTCCTTGGCGTCAGTGTCACTGAATGGAATTTCGTCTAGGAAATGGCATTAGTACAATTCACATGAACAGCTTAGCAAAAAAATTCATAACTTAATATTGGCAATAGTATTTTAGCCCAATCTATGTAGTATACGTAATGTTGTCCACTTGTGATTGACCTGTCATTATGTTGTGTGGACAAGATAGGATTTAATCATTTGTGCACACAGATTAACATCATAAAAATATCAGGACTTCGATGGCTCTATAATTTGGGTCATTACAATTGAAATATTAATCTGGATAACAATAACATTAGTAAAATTATTACACAGTATGATGCTGTTAACACAATACAACTGAGAGCCATTAAACCATAATGTTGAATTTTTGCCCAATCTTATTATAGGCTTTTATGTTTGTATTTCTGAGCTGTAGACTTTGGCTTTTATTTGGACCTTTTGTTTGCTTGGAAAAGTTTGGTGATCACTGTTCTAAAGCATCCATGTGCCTCTAAATTAATATTCAGAAAAAAACAAATAAATATTCTCAGAAAATATCTGCAAGCGCTAATTTCTGCACAAACCTTCAATTTCAATCTCATCCAGTGATTTCCCCTGCAGGCTGGAAAGATGTCCTTTCTCCACTGACAAAAGCAGCTTGGAAATCTTGGCCAGCTGTGTTGTGGGAACTGGTAATCTGTAGAAATCGCGGTGAACACGGATGTCGTGACCCAGGAAATCTGCAACCTGGTCAAGTTCGTTATTTTTTAAATTAAGGACTTGAGAGTGTGGCCACATGTTTCCGAAGTTGTGTCGACCTCAGGCGCTCAGGGTGCTTTGCCCCACACTGGTTTGCATGAACACGCAAACAATCTTGTCCTCTGTAATTGGTCACTGATTTGGGTCTTGCAAACAGGAAGACATTTGTCTCACAAACACCACACTCAGTCCTTTTACTGGTCAGTAGTGAGAGAGCATCCACCATGCTTGGGGTGAGCAGAACTGCAACCTTTCTTCCCCTTTTTCCCATGATTTTGACACGGCTGAAATAGTTGCAGTGTCTTTGACAACCCCATGGCAACATCTTCATGGAGCTTTGTGTTGTCTCTTTCATAAAAACTTCTGAGGCGCATTTTTGAAACTTCCCCAGCACGTCTCCGATTGAACACAATGATTTGAGCAAGTGTAACTTTTGCAAGTTGAGCGTAGTTCTGAGCAGTGGCTTCCTCCTTCAAGTTGCAAAAGGCACTTTCTGCAGCTTCCTTAAGGTACCGGTGAAGAATCTGAACATCTTCAGTGAAGGGTAATGTTGATGGCTTGTTGTACTTTGCATCGCTCAGTGTGTTCAAGGCACTGTGAGACACCAACTCGGACCACTTGGAACTGTACAATTTCTTGAATACATCAGTGGACTTGATCAGTTCTTCATCTTCTGCCATGAGGGCCCGACAATGGATGATGTCACAGAGTTTGTGTAGTGTATGTCCTAATTTCAGTGCAAGGCTTTTTGTTGTGTAGGAATGTTTTTCCTCATCAAAACCTGAAACTTTCTTCACTGCTTGCACAACTCTCTGGAAGTTAGCAGGTTTAACAGCCTCTTCCACGTTATGAACTGAGAATTCTGTGCGCAGACATAGCAACAAACGCCCAACTTCACGGAGCTTCTGTCACATGTATTCATACTTTGTAGGGTCTTGTCCCTGTTTGTTGTACAGTGACTGGGCAAACTGAATAACAGAAAAGTCATTTCGCACAACTGAAGCAACCTCATCCTGTTTCATGGCAGTGAGGAGCTTCCACACTCCACTTGAGATCTGATGACAGGATGCAGACTCTAGAGCAGCAGCCAAACCCAGTACTTTGGTTCTCCCAGGTTCTTTAGTCAAATCTTCATTTTCTGGCTTGCAGGGGCATCTGCGGACATGTCTCCAGAGCTCTTTCCGAAGGTACATCCCTTGGCAGTGTATACAGTGAATAAACCTTCCTCCCACTGCTTTAGCCTTTGGTCTTCTCTTCACTTTCAGTGATCCCGTTCCACCTTGTAAAACTGCAGTGTTATGTTTAAAGTTTCCCTTATTCCTCATTTTCTCTAATAATATTTTACGCTCTTTTGAGCATTCAGGGAGTGTAAAAGCATGTACAATTTCAGCATGTGTAGTGTGTGTTTTCAAGTGGTGGGAAATCTTACTTTGTGGCTTACCACAAATGTAACAGTAATTTCTATTACTTGTCAGATATGCTGATTCTTGGTTATTACGCTCTGCTCAATCCTGTGGCTTTTCCTTTGATAACTTTTTGATAGAATTTGATGATTCTGATGTTTCAGCAGCACTGAAAACCATGTGATCTTCAAGAGTTGTGCTGTGCACAACTGAGATGCTTGTATCTGACCCATAAGATGTCCCATCATCTGGTATTACTGGTTTTATGTGAATCTGTTTAGCTTTCATCTGATGAGGCAGAAAGGGGATGCTTGCATCTGAATCTTCATTGTCCTCATTTTCTGACTCAGAGTCTGGTATGCAATCCTCATCAGAACACGTTCCGAAGATCATCTGATACGTGATCCAGTTCTGAATGTGATGCGCTATCCTGATCTGACAGAGGTTCATCCCCAGAACATTTAGGCCCTGTCCACATGGCAACGGATTCAGGTGAATCTGATAAAATTGTTTATCATTTCGACCTGGCGTCCACACGGCACCGGCGTTTTGGGTGCCCCAAAATGAAATCTTTTGAGAACGGGTTCCAGAGTGGAAAAATCTGGCAACGGTGCCGTTGCGAACTCATCTGGATGAGTAGAACGGATTTGTTTACGATGATGTCACAACCACATGACTGTGAGTGCTTCACGCCGGGTAGAAGTGTAACGAACTTGATGCGAGTTGTCAACAAATAAAAAGGAAAAAAAGGAGAAAAAAAAAGGAGCGATCTCACCTCTTCAGATGTTGGTTTAAGTCCGACAATACATTCCTCAAAAAGGGCGTAGAACAACAAAGTAATCCATCAACGTGTAGCATTCAATTTATTCTGGACCATTAAAGAATTCTGGAGGATATCAGAATGTTGGCGTACCGGCTTCCATCTATCCCCATTCATTCCTCTTTCCGCGTCTCCATTCAAAAAACGAGCAGAAGGTGTGTGCGTGTGACAGTGACAGGGTGAGTGACACGGAAGAAGCTAGGCTCATGCTCGCCCTGAATTTCTCTTAAAGTGAAGGCAGAAGAATGTTCAGCGCCTGGCCAGGCTTTCTATGTATTAATTTACATAGACGTTTTAATATTAAATATAAATAAGTGTCTTAGACAATAGATACTATTTTACGCTACTGATTAATAATCAAAACTTTAAGTGGCTGATGCTACAGAAAAAGGGGTTTATGCGCATGCGTAAACCCCTTCTTCTATTGTTCTGGTGTCTCCGACGGGACCGTCTTACAGCGCACCTAGAGGTGTGGCATGTGTATTGCATCATTTTCAGCAAGTGTTGCGTTGCCATATGTACCTGAAATTTTACTGATCCGTTGCCCATGTGGACGCGATATTAAAAAAAAAAAAATCTCGTTGCCGTTGTCGTGTGGATGTAGCCTTAGAAAGCTGTTGCTCCTGAAATGTTGAGAAAACAAATTATTTTAGCTAGTGATGGACACTTTATAGACAGTTTAGAAATTCAAGAACCCTTAAGTGGATACTCACCTGTGACAGGTGGTGGAAGTTCTCATTCGTAATTTGTCTGAGGCAGGATTTATGCCAGATGCCTGAACAAACTGTAACACATTTGAATATATTATTTTTAACTCTGTTGGTCTATTTAAGTTGGCAGTAATTTGGAATAAACAAAACAGCAAAAAAAAAAAAATCACTGTTAAAGAGATACATAATTGATATGAATGTTTGCATAAGAGTAATTCAAAGGTAGATTCAGGAAAACCTCAAGCATGGCAACCTCACAGATCCCACTGTTAAGTTTTTAATGAATCTGTTTAATAGCGGTAGATTTTGTCCATCCCATTTATATTAAATAAGGTTAACAAAATATTAGGAACACACCCCAGTATACCAGTAGAGTTCAAGAGCCTCTAAAATAACCATTAAAATAAACAGAAACCTCTGTCAAACAGATCCAATAAAAACTGTATTTTGATCCTCACAAAGGGAGGTTTATTACAGGCCCGTTCTGTTATACCTCATTAGTTTTAGTTAGGTGTACCTAATACACTGGCAAGTCAATGTGACACAACAATCCTTTTAGATTTGTGGAAATGGAAATTTCATGAAATATGGAAATTAGATGGTGATAGTTATCAAATTGAATGCTGAACTATTAGTGAGATAAAAGACACGTTTTGACCGGGCCCTGCACTAGTTGATGTAAATGGATTAGGCAAAGTAATAAACACCTGTCAGTATAACACAATACAGCACAATACAAATGCTGTCCTCTAAAATAATCACACAGTTGAAACTCTCTAAAACTGTTTCAGCAAAAACACTAACCTTCATGAAAGAGAATTTACTGCAGGACTGCTGTATTAGACTGCATTAGTTTTAGCTAGGTTTTGTTAATGAACTGCCAAATGAGTGTATATCCACCCACTGCCCTTAGCTGCACACTGTACAAATTCACTGAATATCTCACCTTTGCATTTATAGCCAAGCCACTTGAAGGAGGATACAGGTCCTATGCACTGAATGCACTTGTCCAAGGAGGATACTGTTGTGCACACAAGGCGATGATTTTGACACTGATGGCAAAATTTTATGGCAACATTAATTTTTTGTGAAACAGTTTTAGTGGCAGAATATTTCACATTCACATTTTGACATCTACACAGTCCTAGAAGAGCCAATACATTTCAATCCAATATCAACGTGACAAGCAATTTACCTTTCCACTGTTGACAACTGGATCCATTTCACTTGGACTAGTGAACTGATTCTGGTTATTTTCAGTTATCTAAAATAGATAACAAGAGCAGACAATTTAAAAAAATACCACAGTGATTACTGTCTGTTTTATTTTAGATGTTGTTAAATCAAGAAAAGAACTTTTCTAGATGCAGCAAGATAACTTTTAAAATTCTATGAAGAATGTCTTAATCTGTTTGTTTTTCAGTTACTGTTGTCAGACAACGGAACGAGTATGAAACAGTGACTCAAATGTGGCACAATAAGATGTTAACTAGCAGTCACTTTCAAAAAAGATACAGATTGCACTGATGAAAATCTATCTTTCATGAGGATATACCTCTTCAAAATATTTGGAAATTTGTGGTCTCAGAACCTCTGGAACTTCAAATTTTGCCACAAGTATTGTCATTAGGCAGCATTAGGCACCATGCACGCAGCCTGTTGCAGTTGCTCTGGCTTGTTTCGCGTCTTTTTCTTACTTTTATACAACTTTCTTCCTTTTTTCCCCTCTGAAAGTACTGTAGTAACTTTTTGAAGCCATGCCCTCTCTAAAGTTGGTCGTAGAGAGAGTTTTTATTTACTTTTCATGTTGGAAGGTCTACTTTCACTTCCACTTCCCATCGGATATGCTGCTCGCATTGTTTACTCCAGAGATCAGCTGATTGAGCTGAAGCTAGCTTTGGAACTAGACCCGCTGATCTCCCAGATTTGGAACTTGATTTACCTTTCCATCTCTGCTGAGGCGAATCTTGTTCTCCTCAGCGGCCTGAATCGGGTTCCCCTCAGCGGCCTGAATCGGGTTCCCCTCAGTCATCATTTGAAGCAAATAAACCATGGAGGAAAGGGACAATAAATACACAGGCACTGGAAATGCACCACTTAAGAGTATATTTGAGGATTGAATGAACTAAGAATCCACCTTTTCACAAAAATTAGGAGAGGAAAAGTTTGCTTTGATCCTCATTAGACAATTTAGTAAGACACAGAATGCAAAATGTTAAGGATAATCTATCTTTTATGAAGATATACTTACGATATCTACAGCCCCGATTTAAAAAAAGCTGGGACAAAGTACAAATTGTAAATAAAAACGGAATGCAATGATGTGGAAGTTTCAAAATTCCATATTTTATTCAGAATAGAACATAGATGACATATCAAATGTTTAAACTGAGAAAATTTATCATTTAAAGAGAAAAATTAGGTGATTTTAAATTTCATGACAACATCTCAAAAAAGTTGGGACAAGGCCATGTTTACCACTGTGAGACATCCCCTTTTCTCTTTACAACAGTCTGTAAACGTCTGGGGACTGAGGAGACAAGTTGCTCAAGTTTAGGGATAGGAATGTTAACCCATTCTTGTCTAATGTAGGATTCTAGTTGCTCGACTGTCTTAGGTCTTTGTCGTATCTTCCGTTTTATGATGCGCCAAATGTTTTCTATGGGTGAAAGATCTGGACTGCAGGCTGGCCAGTTCAGTACCCGGACCCTTCTTCTACGCAGCCATGATGCTGTAATTAATGCAGTATGTGGTTTGGCATTGTCATGTTGGAAAATGCAAGGTCTTCCCTGAAAGAGACGTCGTCTGGACGGGAGCACATGTTGCTCTAGAACAGTGGTCACCAACCTTTTTATGCCCGAGATCCCTAACCTCTGCCTAGATGGCAAGCAAGATCTACCCT
Organism: Neoarius graeffei; assembly: GCF_027579695.1. Lineage (NCBI taxonomy): Eukaryota > Metazoa > Chordata > Actinopteri > Siluriformes > Ariidae > Neoarius > Neoarius graeffei. Next base: position 51,407,191 of record NC_083571.1, on the reverse strand, counting down.
TTGAAGCGTTGACAGAAAAAGAAATCCAGACTAGACTGTTTCAAGTTGAGGCTTTTTATTTAGCCTAATTTTAACTGAATAAGATTTAAGACCCTGGTCCAACTTTTTAATTTCTTGTGAGAGCTGACTAAATGACTTAATTTCAGTACAACATACAATGGAAATTAACTATACACAAAAAATATATAGGCCTATATCAGTAGTGAGCAGAATGAATGAACTACCAATGTCTCAGATTGTTATTAATCAATTAATAATATTGTAATGAGAAAGCTGAACTGTTAACATCAGTTGCACTGTCTTGTTTGTATTGTAACACTAAATTAATTAATTTCACAGCAACATAAAATGGAAATTGTCAACTGAAATTACAACACAACAGTGATGATATATCACAAATTGTAACTTAAGTGACAAAATGACAACTTCAATTCAACATGAACTGATTTTCTTTAACCATACATACACAATAAAGACAAATATGAACTTGCAGTGATGCTACTACCAATGACTGCTGTCATGCTACAGAGGTTACAGTTCATCACGCAACTCAAGTCAATGTGATGGCTGTGACTGAACACGGTCAGTGAGTGCCTTATAGTTAGGTTCATATCACGTATCATATTACGGCAGGAACAAGCAGCAGTAACATCCATGACCTTACGCTTAAAGCTCGACAAAGGAAAAACTTGACAGCAAGCTAATTAGCATGTTAGCGGCTACAGTCGGTACTCGGCACGTTAAAAGTGGGTCAGCGTTGTAACAACATAACGTTACTGTACAAGCAATGCTTATTTAACGGTAACAAACTTGAGCCCTATATGTTGAAATTCCTCTCTTGTTCGTTAATTTATCACACAGTCTTACCTCAGTCATGTTCTCCCCTACTTCTGTGAAAATTCAACGTCTCAGACGCGGACACGAGTGGGCGGGGGATGTGTTTGATTAAGTCTCCTGATTGGCTGGTGATAGATTGGTGGGCGGGGGATGCGTTTGATTAAGTCTCCTGATTGGCTGGTGATAGATTGGTGTCATTATAGCGCGTCGGAGCGGTTCATGCCAGGCTCGAGTCCGATCCACCACTCCGCGGAAACACTTCAAGAGCTACAGTAACACTGACAGCCAGGTTATATCCTCACAGTTTTATAGGCAATATCATGCTTCCTTTTGTAAAGGGGCGGCAGAAATTAAATGGGGGCGGGAATCACAGAAAGGGGGGCGGCCCGCACCTCTAAAACCCCTCGTGGAGAACCCTGAACTGTATTGCGAGGCTATCACCATGGTGACGACGCTCAGAGACGCAAGACGTAAGCAGCAGGAGTTAAAAAAAAAAAAAGAACCCTGCGACACAGAGGGGGAAGCTGTAGTGGGCCTATCGGAAGACATGTAATATGAACGCCAATCAGATATACTGCAGTGTATTTCTGTATAATCTTCCAATTTCTTTCCTCATCCCCCAACATCGACTGGGAAAGCCTCCGAGATCGACCAGTCGATCGCGATCGACGGGTTGGTGACCTCTGCTCTAGAACCTGGATATACCTTTCAGCATTGATGGTGTCTTTCCAGATGTGTAAGCTGCCCATGCCACACGCACTAATGCAACCCCATACCATCAGAGATGCAGGCTTCTGAACTGAGCGCTGATAACAACTTGGGTCATCCTTGTCCTCTTTAGTCCGAATGACACGGCGTCTCTGATTTCCATAAAGAACTTCAAATTTTGATTCGTCTGACCACAGAACAGTTTTCCACTTTGCCACAGTCCATTTTAAATGAGCCTTGGCCCAGAGAAGACGTCCGCGCTTCTGGATCATGTTTAGATATGGCTTCTTCTTTGAACTATAGAGTTTTAGCTGGCAACGGCGGATGGCATGGTGAATTGTGTTCACAGATAATGTTCTCTGGAAATATTCCTGAGCCCATTTTGTGATTTCCAATACAGAAGCATGCCTGTATGTGATGCAGTGCCGTCTAAGGGCCCGAAGATCACGGGCACCCAGTATGGTTTTCCCGCCTTGACCCTTACGCACAGAGATTCTTCCAGATTCTCTGAATCTTTTGATATTATGCACTGTAGATGAGACGTTCAAACTCTTTGCAATTTTACACTGTCGAACTCCTTTCTGATATTGCTCCACTATTTGTCGGCGCAGAATTAGGGGGATTGGTGATCCTCTTCCCATCTTTACTTCTGAGAGCTGCTGCCACTCCAAGATGCTCTTTTTATACCCAGTCATGTTAATGACCTATTGCCAATTGACCTAATGAGTTGCAATTTGGTCCTCCAGCTGTTCCTTTTTTGTACCTTTAACTTTTCCAGCCTCTTATTGCCCCTGTCCCAACTTTTTTTGAGATGTGTTGCTGTCATGAAATTTCAAATGAGCCAATATTTGGCATGAAATTTCAAAATGTCTCACTTTCGACATTTGATATGTTGTCTATGTTCTATTGTGAATACAATATCAGTTTTTGAGATTTGTAAAGTATTGCATTTCGTTTTTATTTACAATTTGTACTTTGTCCCAACTTTTTTGGAATCGGGGTTGTACTAGTGACTGGGTCCCCAACCATCAGATGTAACATAACTTATTATACACATTAAACTAACACAGATCAAATGCAGGGTGTCCAGGTATTCTTAAAAACTAAAGTAATGCCACCATCGACCCCACCAGGAAGGTCCTAATTAACTGTATGGACCTCCTAAGTCACATTTGGGTGGTTCACAGCTTGATACACACACACACACACACACACACACACACACACACACACACACACACACACACACACACACGCACACGTTGCAGTGACCTACACTTTGAGAAGTATGTGATGAGGATGTCCTTCCATACCATTGTCCATATAAATCATATCACACTCAGGTAACCAAACACACACACACACACACACACACACACACACACACACACACACACACACACACACACACACACACACCAGTATTGTCATTAATCTGCACATTGAATTTAATTTACCTTTCCAACTCTGCCAAGTGGACTAAGTACTGAACTTGTCTGAATCTGGTTCCCCTCAGCTGTCTGAATCTGGTTCCCCTCAGTCATCATCTGAAGCAGATAAACCATGGAGGAGAGGGACAATAAATACACAGGTACTGGCAATGTACCACTTAAGAGTATATTTAAAGGAAAACTCCGGAGTGAAATGCTTTTTAGGTCTATTTTCGCATTATTGGCAGTGCATACGTTGAGTTGCTACCACAATCACGTCAATCGGATGTGTTTTGAGAAAATTCGTATTTTGTGATTTCAACCGGAAAGCGCTAACACAACAGTGCCCGGGGCATGTCTTTTTGCCGATACAAAACGCTAGTTTTAAAACCATTGCAAAGCTCAAAACAACATGACAGTTCTGTGGAAGTGAGCAGAGGGTTCCTACAAACAAAACGAAGTGTCCCTGGCTCTGCAAGTGCACGGATAGTGTGTGTAGAAGAGTAAATACAAAGCCAGTGACCTTACCTGAAGTTGGGCTTCCTCAGACGCCATCTTCAGTGGACAGTCCGTAAAAGTCAAGTGTCGAGCCCATTGTGCATTTCCAGTGGGAATCGTATCGGCAAAAAGACATGCCCCGGGCACTGCCGTGTTAGTGCTTTCCGGTTGAAATCACAAAAAACGAATTTTCTCAAAACACATCCGATTGACGTGATTGTGGTAGCAACTCAACGTATGCACTGCCAGTAATGCAAAAATGGACCTAAAAAGCATTTCACTCCAGAGTTTTCCTTTAAGAATTGAATAAACTAAGAATCCACCTTTTCACAAAAATTATGAGAGGAAAAGTTTGCTTTGATCCTCATTAGATAATTTATTAAGATACAGAATGCAAAATACTGAGGAGAATCTCTCTTTTATGAAGATATACCTACTATATCTACGAGTGACTGGGTCCCCAACCATCAGATGTAACATAACTTATTATACACATACCTCAAAATCTTCAGCTTTTGATGGGGAATTTGTGGTCTCAGAACCTTGCTGAGGCATTTCCTCATCAAGACCCTGCATTAAAGAAAAATAAGATATCATAAATATCTTGAAGACATGTTGTTCCCTGTGTAATATTATGTGGGGAAAAAACACTGTTTTAGGCACTCAACAGGTCAAATGACCACGAAAACTATAAGCTTGTAATTTTGACTTACTATATACAACTTACTATACACATTAAACTAACAGATCCAGTAGATGTAGTTCTACAACCCACCAAACACGTCATTTCTGTTTCATGCATGCGACAGTGCAGCTGCGTTTATCTTGTATGAAAATGTCACTTACTCTATCGAAGCCTTTTAGACAACCAGCTGATGCACCAGTAGATGCCTTTTTTTGCCGCCGACTTGCTGATACCTTCTGAGCACTCCTAGAAAGCTCTGATGTATGTGGTACCTCTCCATGTTGACCCTCTGTGGACATTCCTCCTGGTTTCTGAAGAATTTATTGACAAACATCAGGCCAATGACATTAAGTACAAATAAATCTAATACAAGAACTATCAATTCCACAAAGTAAACATCTGATCACCTTGCATCTCCATGGCCAGTCTGAGTCTCCGTAATTATAGGTGATCTCCTCCCCTGGACTTGTGTCTCTTATAGCAAATAGACACAGATGGGGCTTCCCTTCCACTCAAGTACTTCATCTTGGCATTAGGGTTTATATGGTCATCATTAACAAGTCTTCCAAGAGACCCATCCTCACTGGCTGCATCAACACTACAAAAGCACAAGTAACACATAGTTGGGCAGTATTAATTAGCCTAAATTAAGAGCCTTCTGTCAACAACACTTGCATTTTCAGTAAACCAAGAGCAACATGACATTTAATTCTGATTGGATGAAATAATAACATAAAACACACCACCACAGTGTCCCATTAAATTGGAACTCGAACATGAACACCTTAAGGCAGTCATGGTATATTCTCCGTCTCCTCTCGCTTGTCTGCTTGCTTATTAGTTCACTTCGATACTCCAACAGGAAGTCACCTTTTGCAAATGGAGTGGTAGTGAAGATGCCATGACCTAGTTAACACACACAACAAATAACTCACAAAAAGTAAGGTGACATATTTAAAGTTTTGTCATGAATGAAAAAATCAGAGGATTCAACTGACCTTTGAAGACATTAATGTATTTTACATCGAGTCCCACTTTGTCCCTTCCATTGCTCACATAAAATTTTGCATCTTCTTTTGGATTAATGCGTCTTCACCTTTTCATGTTTTCCTGGCATGTGACAAAAGCATTTATTACCAACGTAAATGACCGTCATTATTATTAAGTTCATTTGTAAGACAAAGATGATGGGAACAGAAAAGGACTATAACTTTTAAACATAGTTATCTACAAGGAACATCTGGACAGAAGCCAGATGATGTGCTCATAACTGTATTATTTATATTTGATTTAACACTGTGTAACAAAAAAAACCACATGCTCACAATTCTGCCCCAGTCCTCAGTTAATACAGTTTACAGACTTGCATAAGCAGATAACTAACACTCTGCATTACACCAGATACCTGTAGCATTGTTTCCCCTTACTTTTATGCTGATAGGTTTATAATACCAATATCAGGCAAATAACCTATGTGGAACAGGCTGTCATCTTACTTATTTAGTTATGTACACTAGCAGACCTACAAAAAGATCTTATTGATGACATTTAGGAAATTACATGAATGCATCAAAGTTGCACACTGGTATTAATGTTATCCTTTCCAACCTGTGTCACTAAAACAGTTGTGCATCTTTACATGGAAATCTACATCGACTACACCATAGTGCTTAATATACTGTGTATACTTGATATACACAGGCCAGTTGATCTCATCTCATCTCATTATCTGTAGCCGCTTTATCCTTCTACAGGGTCGCAGGCAAGCTGGAGCCTATCCCAGCTGACTACGGGCGAAAGGCGGGGTACACCCTGGACAAGTCGCCAGGTCATCACAGGGCTGACACATAGACACAGACAACCATTCACACTCACATTCACACCTACGGTCAATTTATAGTCACCAGTTAACCTAACCTGCATGTCTTTGGACTGTGGGGGAAACCGGAGCACCCGGAGGAAACCCACGCGGACACGGGGAGAACATGCAAACTCCACACAGAAAGGCCCTCGCCGGCCCCGGGGCTCGAACCCAGGACCTTCTTGCTGTGAGGCGACAGCGCTAACCACTACACCACCGTGCCGCCCCTAGGCCAGTTGATATCATTTATAAAACCTGTAAACTACAGGTGTAAAACATCTTGCTTCAGTTTTTCTTAGACTTAGCCTAGCTAGCTTATCACAAGCAAGAAAAACAGCTGTGCTATATTATATTTCCTTTCTTATTTTTCTTCTTCAATCTAGAAAACCAAACCTGAGCTGCACAGTAATATTGCCTCTGTTGCCTTCTCTACCTGCTGTCCTCTTAACAGCCAAGAGTGTAATAGTGCAGCAGATTAGTGTAAGAATCATTCACTTTGTGATACAAGCATGAAATTTGGCACAAATCTTCTAGACCTACTTTACCCAAAAAGCCCGTTAGCCACGCAAAAAAAAAAAAGCCGCCATTTTCCAAGATGGCCGCCCTTCTATGTATTCTTTAAGTTCGTTTCTTAAGACACGTATTTTTTAGGATGTTACCTCGTTTGTTGACAGTTTCGGTGAACACTTCCACCTTCTTCAAAACAGTCACCAGATGTCGAGTGGTGACATGCCTTATCAGCTGATGTACTCTATGGAGGCGTGAACGTCCCGCCCAATTTGACAGGTAGTCCACGCCTCCTGCTGTCAGGTCGCTGCCCCAGGACTGCGCTCCAGGTGTGTGACAGCGCGTACGCTCCCTCATTCCGGTTCATAGTCCTCTGCGCCCGCTTACGTATCTCCACTGCCTCCAAAATCCAACGCTGGTATCTATTCTCTTCAGCGCGAATGACTCTGGCCTCTTCCCAATTCATAATATGATTTTGCCATTTGCAGTGGTCTGAAATGGCTGATTTTAAGTTTTCTTGGTTTGCTTTTTCTTTTTCGGATCTTGTGAGTCTTTTTGTTGTTTCTTTTTCACATTCTAATTGGTGTTCTTTCCTGCAAGTGTGGAAGCATTTGCCCGTTTCACCAATATAGACTTTATTGCATGAATGGCAAGGGATTTCATATATGACATTGCATTTATTGCCCAGTTGTATTTTGTCTTTGGGGTGAACTAGCAGCTGTCGGAGGTTCTTGTATGGTTTGACCGGGGTGTTGATGTGGTATTTCCTCATGGATCGTTGGATGCGTTCTGTAACTCCTTTTATGTATGGTAATGTGACAAAGCCCCGGTTTGTTTTTTCTGTTTTTTCTTGTTTGTTTGTTTTTTCCTTTTTTTGTGTCTGTAATTTTCCTGTTTGAATTGCCCATGGTGGATATTGGCAGTTTTTTAATGCCTGTTGGATGTGTTGTTCCTCTTCCTGTCTGTCTTTCTCCTCCGTGATGTTCTGTGTTCGGTCTGTGAGGGAATTTTTAATGGATGAACATTATTATTCTCTGTGTTTCTGTGTGTTGAGCTCAAGTGGCCTATACTGAGAAAGATGTTTTTTCCTATGTTGTAATCGCTTTTCTGTGACCTTGGTGGTGATAAGCAGGGTGCCTGAGTTCTCATAACTACGCATCCACCCGCACGCCAGGTGCACGCTCTAACAAAGCTTCATAGAAAATCTTGAGCCAATCACGTGAAGACACAAGCAGTGAGCGAATGCTTTCAGAGTATAATAGATAACATTCCTAAAACACAACTCAGAGTGCGAGTACTCTCGGCATCATCAGAAGTGATGTCTTCTTCTATTCTTCTCTTTCCTATCCTATTTTATATATCTTTATATGATCTACTATAATAAATGACTGAAAAGACAACTGTTAAGCGCTCTGAAGTGTTTATTAGAAATTTCCATTACAATTTGGCGTCCCCTGGGTGGGCCCTATGCGTCTGATCCTCGGACGACGGAACACTCCCAAGGCTACGGTGCGGAGCTGAGAACTCGGACGAGAGACCAGACCGTCAGGGCTCACCGAACCAGTAAGTGATAACTTTGCATTCTTGTGTAAAGAAATTAGTGGAAACAGTATTTAAAGACTGATATAAGAGATGGACAGAGATTGTCCCAGTCAAGGAAGACTGATATAAGAGACGGACAGAAGTTTGTCCGAGCCCAGGAGGACTGCTAAACTGTGGTACCATCAATATGTTTGCAGACAACGGATAAAACACAATTTTGAGACAATAAACTGCGAGTAGTTTATTGGGTTGTGTTAGAGAATTATCCGCCTAAGTGACGACTGGGTAATCGCTCGCCTACTTGAGGAGGGGAAGTACGGGTGCGTGTTTCGACGGATTCACGTTCAGCGATTCGTGGGAATTGAATCTTGCTCCCTTTGTTCTGTGTGAACAACTGGCCCGTCTGGGGAACGGGATAGAGAGGTTCGATCGCGAAAACGCAAAGACACACCGGTGTGCATGCAAAATATTGATGAATTAACAGAGTACTGTCCTCCTCCAAATTCTGAAACAGAGAAACAGATTTTGTACACATGTGCAAGTTGTCTTTGAGGTTGTTGTGTTAAATGATGCCTACTTTAGCTTAAGGCAAATGTCAGATAAATTGTTTACTAATAAGAACACACCTAAAGGATTATTGTGTCGCATTTTTGGACATAGTCCAACCTGTTCTTCTTGTGATCCTAATAAAAACTCAGCCATTGTTGTCATAACCTATTGATATAACAGTGTACAATGAGGAACAGAAACAGTAAGTTAGGGAAAGAAAAGAAAAAAGCAAGTAAGTGTGAAGCTACATGTGCTATAATAAGAATTGGCTGTTCCTATGACAGCCCAAACATCCAGTTTATGAAAACCTTGTATGGCGAGGATTGTTTGGCACAGTTTGACATATGGGTAAAGGACTTAGAATTCCCTGAGAAGGGCAGTTTTAGTCCCAGACAGATAGGACAGTTAGAAGAAAAGTTGAAACAGAAGGAAAAAGAAGAGTCTGCAGATAATGTTAAGTTCTTAGGGGACTGGAGGGCGTTTTCTGCATGGAAAGAAGAAACACTTAAGAGAGAGTACAAAAGAGAGAAACGACAGGCAGGGCTCTCACCCTCTTCTCAGTGTTTGAAATTTCAGATGGACCCTGACCTGGAGTCTGCCCCACCACCCCAACACACACTGCCTCCTCAGCAAGGCGGAACATCATTCCCACAAGCGCTTCACCCACAGAAAGGGGGAGAAGTTGAGAAGAAGAAAAAAAACTGAGCCTCTGGAATCTCCCCCAGCCTACCAGCTGCCTCCAGCATCAGCACCTCCCCTCGCTTCTCCATCACACATGAGATCCGGTCTTACATATGGCGATGGAAAAGACACCCTCCTGGACCTGACCACGTGCTCACCAGTGGGTCCACAAGGCTGTAACCTAAAGTCTGAAGTCCTTCATCTTCCAATGATGGAAGTGGCTGGAGCTGACGGCGTGCTTTTAGTCCACAGACCCTGGATGACAGCTGATATCAAGGAAAGCATGGCTTCTCTTCCCAATGTGAGAGAGGTAGGAGGAAAGAGATTTGGTAACGAACTGTTGATATTTTGCAGAGAATTCCGACCGACCACCCATGAACTTCGCTGCCTAATCATGACCAAGATGGGTATAGATTGGAACAAAGTTTCCAAAGAGTGGCCGGAAGCTGACCAGCGAATGACTACACCAGACTGGAGCGCGGCTGGCAACAGTGAGTATAGAGATACCATCACTGCTCTCTGTGCTCGTCTGGATAGTGCTTTTCCTTTGAACATAGACATGACTAAGATCAGTATGTGTAAGCAAGAAGATGGAGAAGTGGTGTCAGCATTTCTCACCCGTCTCACCGCCACGCACGAGAAAACAGTGGCCTGACCAGACCCGTGAACCTGGCTGCAGTGGAGGGCACTCCTGAGCCTCACCAAGATCGAGCAGTACGCTGTGCATGCAGAAAAGCTGCTGAAAGAGAAGGAGAAGACAAAGTCGACACAAAGAGACCAAGATCTACACGCCGCCACTCTCACTCTTTCCAGACTGTTCAGCCTGGAGAAAAAGGAACAAGAGGAGGAAGAGGTCAAAGTAGGGGCCGAGACAGGACAACCTGGAGTGACTCGTCCTGGATAAAAGGTGCAACCTGCTACAACTGCAATCAAAAGGGACACATTGCTCGAAATTGTCTCCACAGTAACAGGCAGAAGCCCCGTGAGGAGTACAGCAAAGCAGACTGATGGGCGGACTCCGGGAACGGGCCCCACACAGAGAACAGGGGAGGTAACACACACTCACCTGATGATACACATACACATAGACAGGAGCATTCACATAATGTTAAACACATTAGTAGCAGCACCTGCATGCAACAGCAAGACTACACAGAAATGCCCGATATACCAGTCCAAATAAATACACCTGAAGTTGCATTAAGTTTGTTAAAATACACAACTACTCCCTTTTCTAAACTCCCTTGTATGCCCCTCACTGTGTGTGGGCATGTGTTAACCTGTTTAGTAGATTCTGGAGCAGGACACTCAGTGATACAACATGGGGTACTTCCAGTAGACCCACCGCTCAGCTCAAATTCTATTCAGACGATGGGCATCTCAGGACGACCTGTAACCGAAACTTTCTCAGTCAACCTCCCATGTAAAAGCGAGGGAGGAATAGTTACGTCCCACTCATTCCTCATCTCACATACATGTCCAGTAAATTTGTTAGCACATGATTTAATGTGCAAATTAGAAGTAAATCTCACATCCACTCCAGATGGACTAACTATTGAAGTAAGTGAAATGTGCGGTGTGCAGTATGGGTTTGGAAGCCCCCTGTATGTGTATGTCTGGCAGCTCTGCTCAGATCAGCTCACACAAACTCCCAAACACCTTGTACAGCTCGCATACTTGAACACCTCATCAGTTGACACAGATTATATGAAAGAGAAAGATTTGCATTGTACAGCACATGTTCACCAAGGGCAAGATGTAGAGTTTGAAAAGACTTGGTTTGCAGACCCCATGCACGTGAAAGATTGACCCTCAAAACTATATATTGGTCTAAACATTATTGCGCTGTGCAGGTCCATTTTACTCGTTGTCCAAACAGCTGCATCAATGTTCATCGCAGTGTTCTCAAACATGTTATACGCGGCCTCGTGTCAGAGGACTTTGAGGTTGACTGCTGCCAACATGATTTCTTAGACATCATTAATTCTATTCCCCATGTCTCATTAGCAAGGCCACGAGCCGCCCATTGGAAAGACGTGGGGAAGTGGGTCAGGAAGTGTGCAGTCGATGGCAATGAATGGTCCCAAACAGAGGACCCTAGTGTGTTGTTTTGTCAAAGGCTTGGGGTCTACAAACAAAGTCATGCTATGTGTGTGTATGTTAAGCGCAGCGTAATATTAGCCACTGATGACCAGGGTCCTGGGGACCTCGGCCATACTGGCCTGTTTGTCTCTGTTTCCACAGGCATAACTCCAGCAGAGGTGCACCCCAAATTGGCGGGAGTTCCAAATTCCGTTTGGGCAAAGGGTAAACGTGATGTGGGCCTAATAAAGAATGCTGAACCAGTGGTGATCACCCCCAAATCAGATTTCAGTCCTAAACAGACCCAGTACCCACTCAAACCAGAAGCAATTGCAGGTATAAAACTGGTCTTTGATTCGTTGCTGAAGGCAGATGTAATTGTCCCTTGCCAGGACTCTCCAGTGCGCACTCCTATTTTTCCAATTAAGAAGGCAAGAAAACCGTCCCAGCCCGATGAGTGGAGGTTTGTCCAAGATCTGCAAGCAGTCAATGCTGCGGCTGTCCCGCACACGCCTGACGTCCCTAAAGAGTGCTCTGCAGACCACACCCACTCTGGGACTGCCTGACCCCAATAAACCATTTGTTCAAACTGTAGATGAAAAGAAGGGTTTTATGACCTCTGCTCTTTTACAGAAACACGGGGATAGATTGAGACCTGTAGCCTACTTCTCCAGCAGGCTGGATCCAGTGGCGGCTGGACTTCCTGTTTGCCTGCGTGCAGTTGCTGCAGCTAAAAAGGCGGTAACTGCCTCCAGAAATATTGTGGGGTATTCTAACCTCACCCTTTTGGTCCCACATGCTGTCTCCCTACTTCTGTTGGGAAAAAAAAAAGATGTCACATCTGTCAGCACAGAGATGATTGAAGTATAACACTGTCATACTTGATATGCCTAACATCATTGTGAAATGTTGTTCTGTTCTGAATTCTGCCTCTCTTCTCCCTACAGAGGACGATGGAGAGCCACATGACTGTGTTGCTCTCACTAATGATTTTTGTTCCCCCAGGGCAGACTTAGAGTGACCCTTTGGAAAATCCAGACATGGTCCTCTATGTGGATGGTTCAGCCTCCAGAGACCCAGAGACGGGAAAGAAGAAAGTAGGTTTTGCCATAGTCTCAGATCACGAGGTCCTCAAGGCGTCGTGTCTGCCCTCAAACCTGTCAGCACAGGCCGTAGAGCTCTGTGCCCTCATTGAGGCATGCAAATTGGTGGCAGGGCAATCTGTCAATATTTTTACAGACAGTAGGTATGCATTTGGCGTTGTGCACGATTTTGGCACCATTTGGAAACATAGAAATTTTCTCACTAGCACAGGATCTCCCATTGCACATCATAAACTGGTCTCTGAGTTGTTGGATGCTGTTCTACTCCCTAGAGCTATTGCTGTGTGTAAGTGTGCTGCCCATACTAACAATACTGATCTTGTGTCTCAAGGGAATGCCAGGGCGGACGTGGCAGCTAAGTGTGCAGCCTCGGCTTCCAGTTCACCCTCTAACCTTGCCTTTCCTCAGGCTTCTACCCCTTGTTTACAGCTAGCGGACCTTCAGAGCACTGCCATCCAGGACGAGAGACGAGTCTGGAAATAGGCAGGCTGTATCCTTGCAAACTTGGTCTGGGTTTGTCCCTCGGGCTGTCCCTGTCTACCAAAATACATGTTCCCTTTCTATTCAAAATTGGCACATGGGCTCACCCATGTGTCAAAAGGGGGGATGGTAGCAGAAGTAACAAAGAGATGGTTCACAGAGGGGTTTTCAAATTATGCTGCGAAATTTTGCAAGCAATGCTTGATATGTGCACAACATAATGCAGGTCAAGGTATCAGACTAACTCAAGCAGCACACCCAATACCAGACAAACCATTTGATCACCTCCAAATGGACTTTATTGAACTGACACCTAGTGAAGGGAAAAGGTACTGCCTGGTAATAGTTGACATGTTTTCAAAATGGGTAGAAGTATTCCCCACAGCTAAACAAGACTCAGAGGCGGTAGTCAAAGCACTCCTGAGAGATGTAATTCCTAGGTGGGGTATACCTAGCAAAATCTCAAGTGACAGTGGAACACCATTTGTTAATGCAGCCCTAAAGAAAATAGGAGCATTCCTAGGGATAGACCTGAAACAACATTGTGCCCATCATCCTGCCAGTGCAGGAGCAGTAGAGAGGGAAAATGGGTCCCTTAAAAATAAACTAAGCAAAGCTTGTGCAGAAACAGGGCTAGGATGGACAAAGGTCCTTCCTGTAGTACTCACACAAATGAGGATGCAAACTAGGCCTAAACATGGGTTAAGCCCATTCGAAATTCTGTTTGGACGAGTACCCAACATGGGGATAGGGCCAGCTCAAGGAACACTGCCGGACACCACACTGTGTGATGATGCAGTGTTGAATTACTGTGCAATGTTGTCCTCTGCTTTGAAATCTATCCACAAACAGGTAAAAGAAGCACTTCCCAAACCCACTGAGGGATCTACAACCAGGGGATTGGATCGTGGTAAAGGACTTCCAACGAACCAAGTGGAACAAGCCACGGTGGAATAGCCCATTCCAGGTCCTGCTCATGACCCCAACGGCAGTGAAAGTCACAGGCAGAGTGATGTGGATCCATGCTAGCCACTGCAGGAGGGTTCCTGAACCGGCTGAGCAGGAGGAAAAGGAAGGCCTAAGTGACCAGACGCTGACTAAAGCTCGTGAGGAAGAAAGGCATCACTGCATGGAACAGTGCGAGTATCACATCAATCACGTACGCACCCTCAATAGGGAAGAGTATTTCAGTGTCTAGCCGATAGACAAGTCTTAGGGTTTTGAGTTTCCTCCAAGTCCCGGTGAGGTGGGACGAGGGCTGATAGGGCGTGCCCGCCCTCTGAGCACCAATACACGTCAAGAAGGGCAAGGGTTAACTCGGTAACATCATTGAGGCACTGAACAAGATGCGCAAGGTTGCTGAACAATCATAAGCAGATGAACATGGAGGAGTTGAAGACAGCTGATCGTGTTAGTTCAGTGGATGGAAGACTCTGATTCTATCCACCGTACCGATCCTAGGCTTAGCGATTGTGATGCTATGTTTGCTCCCTGTTTTCTGTCAATGTTGTATGTCTGTGTTTCAGAGGCAGCTGACAAATATTGGTTACCAGATCGTGAAAATAGACTCAGACGACTTGCCTGACTGGCCTCCAAACTCACACGAAGACTATAACCCACCGTTCGATGACATCAGCACAGTTGACATGAAACTAGTCCTGACTTAAAACACTTTCATTATGATTGTTTCCTGTTCTATTATTCCTGATCTATGTATATGGCTTGCTAGCATTTATTTAAGATGTCTGTCTTATAAAAACAGCCTTAGCATTATCCCTGTACACTCAATGACGTGTTAAGTTGAATCTCTCTGAGAACTCTTATCACTGAAACTGTGTACAGTTCTTTTCTTTCCTTTTAGTAATTTATCCTATAGGATAAAAAGGGGGGAATGTGAGGGAATTTTTAATGGATGAACATTATTATTCTCTGTGTTTCTGTGTGTTGAGCTCAAGTGGCCTATACTGAGAAAGATGTTTTTTCCTATGTTGTAATCGCTTTTCTGTGACCTTGGTGGTGATAAGCAGGGTGCCTGAGTTCTCATAACTACGCATCCACCCGCACGCCAGGTGCACGCTCTAACAAAGCTTCATAGAAAATCTTGAGCCAATCACGTGAAGACACAAGCAGTGAGCGAATGCTTTCAGAGTATAATAGATAACATTCCTAAAACACAACTCAGAGTGCGAGTACTCTCGGCATCATCAGAAGTGATGTCTTCTTCTATTCTTCTCTTTCCTATCCTATTTTATATATCTTTATATGATCTACTATAATAAATGACTGAAAAGACAACTGTTAAGCGCTCTGAAGTGTTTATTAGAAATTTCCATTACAGGTCGTATAATGTTCTGATTACTGACATTTTGTGTGCGATGGGATGTTCAGATGTCCAGATAAGATATTGGTCAGATAAGATAATGTGTAGGTTTTCTGTATGTTGTAATTCTGATATTACCTTCTTCTGTGTGGTGTATTTTTAGGTCCAGAAACGCTATTGTCTTGTCCGTTTCCTCTTCGTGTGTGAATTTGATGTTGCCTGTCTTGTCTATGGAGTTTAAATGATCCGTGAGTTGTTGTTGTGTGTGTGTGTGTGTGTGTGTGGCCTGTTTTGGTTATTTCAAGAATGTCATCAACGTATCTTTTCCAGAAGATAGGTTTGCATTCATCCGGTGCTGTTTCTATGGCTCGGGTTTCCAGATCCTCCATAAAAAAAGTTGCATAGAGTGGCAGATAGCGGGTCCCCCATTGCAAATCCCTCTTTTTGTCTGTAGATTGTACCTCTGAATTGGAAATATGTGGACGTGGAAATGAAATGTAATAGTTTTGTTATGTCCTGTGCTGTAAGTTTTGTACGTTTTTTCAGGGTTCTGTCTGCTTTTAACCGGTTTTCTACTATGTTGAGAGTGTTTGTGACCAGTGTTTTTGTAAAGAGGGATATGACGTCATGTGATACAAAGATTTCATCCTTTTTTATCTTGATTTCCTTTAGTTCTTTCGCTAGTTGTTTTGAGTTTTTGCAGTGGTATTCCTTGAGTCCGAGGAGTGGTTTAATTATGTCTGCCAGTGTCTTGGAAAGGTTGTAAGTAACTGATCCTATACTGTCTACTATGGGTCTTAGTGGTGCTCCAGGTTTATGAATTTTTGGTGTGCCGTATATCCGGGGGGGTGATGTCTGCTGTGGGGATGAAGTGGTTGTATGTTTGTTTATCGATTTTGTTGTCGTCCATTAACGGTTTGAGTAATAGTTTTAGTCTTTTTTTCTTTTCCTCTGTCGGGTCTTTTTGAGTATTTCATATGTGTATGGGTCCGTGAGCATTTCATTCATTTGTTTTTCATATTGATTAGTGTCCATGATAACGTGTCTTAAGAAACGAACTTAAAGAATAGTTATAATAATCAGACATAATGAATTTTCACTACATACGCCCTTCTATGTGTTTTCTGTCTCCATTATGAATGGATAATCCATTTTTAATGATCTTGGTGTCTAAAAATAGGTTTTTGAGTATGGGTAATTCAGTTCTGCATTTAGAAATTCTAAATTGTGATATATTATGAAGATAAAAAACAAATGAATTGCATAAATAGTGTATTTTGGCACTGAATTTGACACGATATCGGGCTAGGTGGTAGAGTATTGTCTTGGAATGGCAAATTGCATAGATTGCAACTAAAATGAATCATCACATTTGCAGGCACACAGGTGTGTACATCTAAGGCCAAAGCGGTAGCGTTTGCACCTTCCAAAGCATTCAGTCTTGCACCTGCATTTGTCAACTGTTGACAGCTCTAGGCAATTGGTGGGAGTGTTGTCCAAACTATTTTCAAAATTTCACCTTCTTTTCGCCAACCCCAGTTGGCTGGGCTCTCTGTATGCATTTGACATAAAGTTGCTTGGGCCCAGATGCAGGCAGCTTGATAAGTGGCACGCTTCACATGCTGTACAAGGGATGCCCTTGTGGGTGGAATGGCATCATAAGACCGTTGCTTCCGGGCAAACGTCAAGTCTTGCATCATCAACCCCATCAGCAGTGCTGTTCTTGTTGTACATAGTGATGACAAATTTCTCAAGCATGTTGAGATCTGCGTCATCTGTTACTGGTGGGTACTGGCTGAGTTTCTGAAAGACATGAGACACTTCAGGGCATAACTCCCAGGTTTGCCATGCAGTCTTTTTACCTTTGCCACGAAAGGCTGACACAACATCTCATCATGAGAAGTTTACCATCACTCAGGTTACGAGCACATTTATTGAGTCTGTCATTCAGCTGCATGGTCATTGCCTGCCGTAGTTCAGACACAGGTTCCATCTTTTCACAAAGGAAACACTGCTGCACTTCAAGGGTAGTTCTTCACATTTTTGAGTGTCCCTCACCAGGGTCATTCTGGATGCCTGCTGCCCTTTTTCTCGCACGCTCAAGCTTGCTGTTACTGAACATCAAACGGCAGCTTTGGTGATATTTTGCATTATTCCTTCGCAGTGTGTCTTCAGTACCACCTCCATCATCCAATCGTGACACATCTAACCTGATTGGCAGCTGATTAATTGCTTGAAAGAGTGGTAAATTTGTGGCAATCATAGAATAACCATCAAGACTGCAAGGATAATGTGTTGGAGGAGTTCTCAATTCTTTCTTTTTATCTGTCTGACAAAGACTACATTTTGTCCAGTCAGTTTGAGATACACCACTCAGCAGATTGGAAGTGGGCATTTTGTGTGACGGTTTAGGCCGAGGGGCTATCCTTTTACCACCCAACCATAAAAAACTGTGAAAATACCTAAGCACATTGAAGTATGGGATACAACTAGGTTCAAACATCAGTGCTCTACACCTAGCCCGATCGTTCATCCAGTGCCATTTAAGTCCCGTGCGATCTGTACACCATCTGGGTAATTAAAGCCCCATTACCCTTGGCTCGGCTATCCCGCGCTGGCACATCCTGTCAATTCAGGTGCGGCTATCTAACTACAATACTACAACTATCTAGACTAGGCCTACTAGTTGGTGTATATACAGGGCTGATTAGATAGCATTTGGGACACTACACTATACTGTAACTACAGTGAGTCCTACAGTTAGTACACTACAACTAGTGAGTATAGTACTTAGCTGACACCGAACCCCATGCTGAGTCTCACAGCAATGATGTCACCAGTGTGCCCTGGTTGTGCTTTGACACCACTCTCTTATAAAAAGAACAGCAATTGAGATTGATTACAGTATTTTTACGTGGATAAAGATCATTTGGACCTTGGACTGTTACTACTTTTTAAAATCGCATTTCTAATCAACTTATGATGGAAACTGAGAATTTGAGTTTAAAATACCTGTCGTCTTGGATTTGCTTTGGCACTAATGAGTGTGTCATGCCAAATTGTATATAATGTGATGTCCAGAACGTCACAGTATGTCCATACACTCAATTTCTATACTGAAAACCTTTACTTTCCATTTAATATGGTGGCCATCTTTAAAAGGGGCCACCCTCTTGGATTTTCAGGCGGCTAACGGGCTTTAATAAAAAAGTGGGTCCTAATCATTGTTCATGCCAAA
This sequence comes from Neoarius graeffei, assembly GCF_027579695.1. NCBI lineage: Eukaryota > Metazoa > Chordata > Actinopteri > Siluriformes > Ariidae > Neoarius > Neoarius graeffei. The sequence goes on along the minus strand of NC_083571.1, from coordinate 51,388,670 downwards.
TTTGGTGCTTGTATCGTAAAGTGCACAATTCTTCTGGAATATTGACTTAATCTGCTGCACTATAAGTCTTTAACGAGGCTTAACGAGCCGGGCCTCGCCTCTCATAACCTGCCGCACTCTGCCTCATCTCCTCTCGCTGGCTCTCCGACCAAATGATAACACTTCATTTACAACAATAAGTTGCTGTTACTTGCAAAAACACTTCATCTCATCTCATTATCTCTAGCCGCTTTATCCTTCTACAGGGTCGCAGGCAAGCTGGAGCCTATCCCAGCTGACTACGGGCGAAAGGCGGGGTACACCCTGGACAAGTCGCCAGGTCATCACAGGGCTGACACATAGACACAGACAACCATTCACACTCACATTCACACCTACGGTCAATTTAGAGTCACCAGTTAACCTAACCTGCATGTCTTTGGACTGTGGGGGAAACCGGAGCACCCGGAGGAAACCCACGCGGACACGGGGAGAACATGCAAACTCCGCACAGAAAGGCCCTCGCCGGCCCCGGGGCTCGAACCCAGGACCTTCTTGCTGTGAGGCGACAGCGCTAACCACTACACCACCGTGCCGCCTACCGTATAACATATTTGACAATAAACTTGACTTGACTTACCTGTGCGTGTTAATCACCCAGCGAAACATTAAGTCCTTTAATGATGACGTCTGGGCGGAGGTCCACATGCAGCCCAGTGGGTACCGCCCACATCCGAAAACTAACCAATCACAACGAAGCGCGCCAAAAATGCCCCGTGTGTATCAGAAATGTGTATGAAAGTGTAATTCAGCCACCACCTCTAGGGTCCGCTGTGTTATACACTGGGATACACTCAAAAATCAGGTTAGCGGTAAAAAGGGACTTTCAGAGAAAAACAGCTATTTAGACACTGCTGAACCCGAATTCGCTCTTTGAATTACGTGGACATCGGCATGGTCCTCATAATCCCCTCAGGTCTGTGTAGAGTCAGTACGAAGTCAGGTGTAAAGTCCGGCCAAACCAGTGGCGGCTGGTAGTCTTTCAAGCAGGGGAGGCTGGTCGGTTACGATATTTCCAGATTTTAAAAGAAAAAAACACATCAATTGTGCCCATACTCTTGCCTCTGATCTGGCTGATTGTTGGCAGGGTCACAAACTGTGAAATAACAGGTTCTTTTGGCCCATTAGCCTACTGTCCAATATACATGATGGTGGTGTTGAGGGGGGGGGGGGTATATTTTAACATTTTATATTTTAAAATTGTGGCATGTTGTTTAAAAATTGACCTCAGCTGTGTTTTGGTTTAAAAATGTTTTCCAAATTGTAGCGGTGTTTAATTCATATCCAGAAAAACATATACAGTGAACCCTCGTTTATCGCGGGGGTTACGTTCCAAAAAGGACCCGCGATAGGCGAAATCCGTGAAATAGTCAACTTTATTTTTTTACAACTATTATACAATACAAATGTAAAGCATTTGTTTAAGAAATTTAAAAAAACGTTCTTGCAAATAACTATGACAGTTTTTAATACTTTTAAAATAATAATACTGTAATAATACTGTAAAATAATATTTTTAATAATGAATACGAGAGGTCCTGGGTTCGAGCCCCGGGGCCGGCGAGGGCCTTTCTGTGCGGAGTTTGCATGTTCTCCCCGTGTCCGCGTGGGTTTCCTCCGGGTGCTCCGGTTTCCCCCACAGTCCAAAGACATGCAGGTTAGGTTAACTGGTGACTCTAAATTGACCGTAGGTGTGAATGTGAGTGTGAATGGTTGTCTGTGTCTATGTGTCAGCCCTGTGATGACCTGGCGACTTGTCCAGGGTGTACCCCGTCTTTCGCCCGTAGTCAGCTGGGATAGGCTCCAGCTTGCCTGCGACCCTGTAGAAGGATAAAGCGGCTAGAGATAATGAGATGAGATGAATGAATACGAGGTTAGACACATTGCGACTCACGCGTATTTCACAGTCCCTCTGACTGTGCCTCTTCGTCCTGACTCCGCTCCGCTGTAGCGTCATTTTCTGCTGAAGGCTGTGGTGCAGGTGTCTTTTTCCGAGAGAAGAACATAGTTATGGGTAGTTGCTGGCACTCTTTTTTCTTCTGGGCAAGAAGATTCTTGTAAACAGACATGCCACCTTCGATTATATTTGAAAACTGTAACGAGCGACACATCAACGGGTCCCATTCTTGTGCCACTCGCTGAAGTTCAGTGTTCTGAACACAATGCACTGTAAAAAAAAAAAAATCCGCGAAACAGCGAAGCCGCGAAAGATGAACCGCGTTATAGCGAGGGTTCACTGTATTCCAATATAATATACTCAGCATAAACATTTTAAATAGATTCTATATTTTTGGTCCATCCATGACATATTACTAAAGTAGCCTATTTACTGTTGTTGATGTGGGTCACTTGCTGTTAGCCAATTCACTTTCTCATACCAGGAGAGCTGAAAGGAACGAGTATTATTCCCTACCGTTTTCACCAAGTCAATTTGAGGCGTTGGTCTACCCTGCTCTTTAATTTTAATTTTTTCCTCGAAAGGAAGACTGGCAAATGGCTTCGCCAAAATTAAATCAGCAATGCTTGGCATCCGTGCGCAGCTTTCTTGCTAGCTGACTAGCCCCCTCAAGTTCAAGTTCAGTCACTCAAATAAACGAAATTTCTGGAACTAAGACAGCAAACTTGACAACACTATATTTACACTTTATTTACAATGAAAATATATACAAACTAAAAAAGCTGGTAGAAACCGTATGTAATGAATGAAATCGAAATGTAAGCTGATCTCTTACAATACACCACAGCACTTGCGAATCCGCATGGGACTGAACTGATGTTGCCAGATACTGCTGACGTTATCCAGCCCAAAATATGTTCAAAATCCACCAAAATGCACTTAAAACCGCCCAGTTGGGGGGGTAACCCCCAATCTGGCAACACTGTACCGCTGCCTGTCTATATTTGAAACGAGCTGTCAATCAAAGAAAATATCCGGCCGCTTTCACCAATCACCAGTCTCCTCGCGGAAACTGCCATGTCCCTCCCATGTGAGGCTCGGAGTCCGTGGGCGGGCATTTTCGCAGTATTTGTCCAATAACCGTCTTGCATTTTGAGATTGAAAAGCGTATAGCTCCCAAATGCCGTTGAAGTGCACTGAGGCTGGGAGTCCGTGTGACTCCGTGGGCGGGCGTTTTCGCAGTATTTGTCCAATAATCGTCTTGCATTTTGAGATTGACAAGCACATAGCTCCCAATCCACTGAGGCTGGGCTGCATCGCGCTGTCACGAGGGGGAAAAACTCACGCGCACATTAGGCGAACTGGGGAAAGTTATAATGGAATGATTTCGCACTGTAGTTGGGTTGAGCACATATATTTCTATGATTCTGGATCTGAAATAGCAATGTTATAAGGTCGGCTGTAACATAAGCCTAGCACAATTCATCCTACACGATGTTCGTCATTTTTAGAGGAGGCTGAGCCTCCCTCGTTGTCTTAGAGCAATCGCCCGTGGGCCAAACCATAAAAACCAACACACACACACACACACACACACACACACACACACACACACACACACACACAAGGGAAAAGGACTGAACTAAAACCTTTTTTTTATGTTTGTTTCTAATTTTTAAGAGCTCTTCCTTTTGTTTATTTCATTTCTTGTATGTTTAATGCAGTGTAAGTTGCACTATTATTGGGATAAGCAAAAAAATTGTCAAGTTATAAACTCCTTTAACTTTTTGTGTGAGCCTACCTCTCTTCTGAGCCGAGCTAGATGTTTAGTGCTTATTTGACTGGTCCAGGTCTACAACCACTACAGTTCCTTTGGCCATTCACTCTTATGCCGCTTTTCCACTACAAACGCGGCTGAGCCGTGCCGTGCCGAGTCGAGCTGAGTCGAGCTGAGCGGGGCTGTTGGAGTTGCATTTCGACTACAACCGCGCTGAACCGTGCTGGCTGGAAGTGGGTGGACACATTGGGTGGAGTTAGCGAAAGTGGGTGGACGTCACGTGATGTCGTTAAGCAGCGCAAACAGTGACATCAGTGACAGTGGCGGAACAAGTCAGAGCCGGGCCGGGGGCGGGGCAAATGACTGGGCCCTTTATTAAAGCTTATCATAACATCATTTTAGGCTACAAAATGTCCGCAACTGCGGTGTTTACCAATTTCAACACTACCGGGTGCAACTATATGTTATTTAGTACATCAAGTCCTTCAAACGAACATGTAACTCAGAAACAAAAAACATTAGGATACTGTACATGGCTCATAATAAAACATCAATAGCCTATACTGCGCACATTATTTGAAGGGCATACGAATGAGCGCTCAGAGTGGTGACAGGAAGAGTCAGAAATAAAAGGAGGGCGGTGCAAACCTCACTGAATGCACTGTGTTTACCAATTTCAACACTACGGGGTGCAACTATGTTATTTTGTACATTAAGTCCTTCAAACGAACATGTAACTCAGAAACAAAAAAACATTAGGCGACATACTGTACATGGCTCATAATAAAACATCAATAGCCTACTGCGCGCATTATTTGAAGGGCATACGACGAGCCTTGCGCTCCGCGAACTCGTCCACGATGCTCTTTATGTCACTGATTCAGTGAGCTTTTAAGCGGTAGTCTCACGACCCGAATAGTAAACAATAAACATGGAGGACATGGAGTCGTTAGTGTTGCTGGTCTTGGTTCTGTGGCTTGCTGTCACCGACAACGCCAACAGATACTGGCAAGAGTGTATAGATGAGGCGAGGTGCATAAGGCTTCAGAAATTCTCGCAATTCGTAATTATTCTTCTTCCGGGTTTACGGTGTTTACAGATCCCAGCGTGCTCGCGGGGCGTGTGTGGGCATGTGAGGACACTCCTCCTCACCAATCAGTGCACAGGAGAGTGTCTGCTCACGCCCCCAACCTCACTCGGCACGGTTTGGCTCGCTTCAGCCCCACTCCAAAACGGTGCGAGTTTTAGGGGCTAAGCAGGGCTGAAACGAGCTGAGTCGTGCTGGTTTTTGGTAGTCGAAACGCGAGCCGTGTCGGGCTGAAGTGAGCTGAAGTGAGCTGAAAAAAGGTAGTGGAAAAGGGCCAATAGTCGTGCTAACAGGAGATTATTGGACGTCACTCAGTAATGAGAACTACCTCGGGGTCACAGCACATTATTTCACTCCACAGTGGGAACTTCAGTCCCATGCTTTGACTGTTATGAAGACAGAAGAGAGGCACTTCGCTGATACCATTGCTGAGCACTTTATGAAAGTAGCCAGAGAGTGGAACATCGAAAAAAAAGTTGTCTCACTGACCACAGATAGTGCACGCAATATGATGGCAGCGGCCAGAGAGCTCCCCTTTGAACACATGCCGTGCGTCGTACACAGTATGCACCGTGCAATCACGGTTTCTCTGCATAACAGCCCATTCGATAGTGCATTGGCAAAATGCTGAAAACTTGTGGGACACTTCAAGCACAGCCCAGCGAATGCCCTGGAGCTCGAGCAGCAACAAATTGCACACAAGCAGAAAAAAGAAGCGCTCACGCAGGAGGTGGCAACAAGATGGAATAGTACCCTTGAAATGATTAAGCGTGTCAACCGGAATGTTGAACCTCTGAGAGGGGCACTGGCTTTAAACTCAACCAAAGTCACCATGCCAACAGCAATTGAGCTGGAGAAAACAAAGAAGCTCGAAGCTGCGTTGGAGCATTGCAGGTAATTAATTTTATATGTCTCAGTATGACCTCTCTCCCTTCTACTGCTGCAAATGTAGGCTATCTGTCTGGTGTGTGTGTGTGTCCCACACACTATTGTAAATGTAGGGTGTATGTGTGTGATCCCTCTTCTGTCCCCCTCTATCACTGTAACTGATTCTCGTGCCTGTATGTGTGTGACAGAGAGAATTATGACATTAAAGAGCGTTTGTACATTGTTGCAGATATGTGTCTGATCTTCTGGGAGGAGAGAAGTTTGTTTCTTGCTCAGTGGTGCTGCCAGCATTATGTCACCTGTCCCGAGTGATGGACATCACCGAGGACGACCCAGCGTACATGATCAAGTTCAAGGAAACCTTTTCAGCAGAGAGAATTATGACATTAAAGAGCTTTTGTACATTGTTGCAGATATGTGTCTGATCTTCTGGGAGGAGAGAAGTTTGTTCATGTTCAAGATTCAAGAGGCTGAGTTGGTAAGCCTTTGTTGAAAAATTGCAGCAGTAGGGCTGTACTGCTCCACTCAAAGGACACTTTTCATTTTGTATCAGCCTTTTTAAGGGGCTGCTTTTGTGCCTACATATTTTTTTGTTATCTGTTTTTTTTCTTCTTTTATGGCAAATACTTCTCTTCAAAAGAAACTGAGTAAAGTAAAAAAAAAAATTATTTTCACAGTGATATGCACTTTATTTTTCATCCCTTGGTTTTCTCATATAATATGGAAGTTATGGATGTCAGTGGCTGTGACAAGACGTGTTATGCTCTGCAATTAAAAAAAAAAAAAATTGGTACAAAGCAAGCCCATTCACTTTTTTATGCTGATAAGAGAATTACAATGGTTTTTCATGTGACAAAAATGTGCGATTAAATTGTGATTAATCGCGAGTTAACTATGACAGTCGCGACATTAATCGCGATTAAATATTTTAATCGCTTGACAGCACTAATATATATATATATAGTCCATATATTAGTCCATATATATACTGACAGACAGTACAGAGGCACTAATCATGGCAGCACAAGAACAGGCCATAAGCACAAGAGCCATAGAGGCCAGGATCTACCAGAGTAGATCAGACCCAAGATGCAGACTGTGCAACGAAGCCCCTGAAACAGTCCAGCACATAGTAGCAGGGTGTAAGATGCTAGCTGGATCAGCGTACATGGAGAGGCACAACCAAGTGGCTGGGATAGTATACAGGAACATCTGCAACCAGTATGGAATAGAAGTACCCAAGTCCCAATGGGCCATACCACAGAAGGTGGCTGAGAACAACAGGGCCAAGGTTCTGTGGGACTTCAGCTTCCAGACTGACAAACAGATCCTGGCTAACCAACCGGTGGTGGTGGACAAAGAGCAGAAGAGGGTGGTGGTGATAGATGTGGCGATCCCAGCTGATGCCAACATCAGGAAGAAGGAACATGAGAAACTTGAGAAGTATCAAGGGTTGAAAGAGCAGCTGGAACGGATGTGGAAGGTCAAGGGTTGTGTGGTCCCCGTGCTAGTCCCCGTGGTAGTGGGGGCACTTGGGGCAGTAACCCCCAAACTGGGAGAGTGGCTCCAGCAAATCCCAGGAACAACATCTGAAGCCTCAGTCCAGAAGAGCGCAGTCCTAGGAACATCGAAGATACTGCGCAGAACCCTCAAACTCCCAAGCCTCTGGTAGAGGACCCGAGCTTGAGGATGACATGGATACCACCCCCCCGCCAGGGGTGAGAAGGAGATATATATATATATATATATATATATATATATATATATATATATATATATATACACACACACACACACACACACACACACACACACACACACACAGTGGGGCAAAAAAGTATTTAGTCAGTTACCAATTGTGCAAGTTCTCCCACTTAAAAAGATGAGAGAGGCCTGTAATTTTCATCATAGGTATACCTCAACTATGAGAGACAATATGAGGAAAAAAAAATCCAGAAAATCACATTGTCTGATTTTTAAAGAATTTATTTGCAAATTATGGTGGAAAATAAGTATTTGGTCAATAACAAAAGTTCATCTCAATACTTTGTTATATACCCTTTGTTGGCAATGACAGAGATCAAACTTTTCTGTAAGTCTTCACAAGGTTTTTACACACTGTTGCTGGTATTTTGGCCCATTCCTCCATGCAGATCTCCTCTAGAGCAGTGATGTTTTAGGGCTGTCACTGGGCAACACGGACTTTCAACTCCCACCAAAGATTTTCTATGGGGTTGAGATCTGGAGACTGGCTAGGCCACTCCAGGACCTTGAAATGCTTCTTACGAAGCCACTCCTTCATTGTCCGGGTGGTGTGTTTGGGATCATTGTCATGCTGAAAGACCCAGCCACGTTTCATCTTCAATGCCCTTGCTGATGGAAGGAGGTTTTCACTCAAAATCTCACGATACATGGCCCCATTCATTCTTTCCTTTACACGGATCAGTCGTCCTGGTCCCTTTGCAGAAAAACAGCCCCAAAGCATGATGTTTCCACCCCCATGCTCCACAGTAGGTACAGTATGGTGTTCTTTGGATGCAACTCAGCATTCTTTCTCCTCCAAACACGACTAGTTGAGTTTTTACCAAAAAGTTCTATTTTGGTTTCATCTGACCATATGACATTCTCTCAATCCTCTTCTGGATCATCCAAATGCTCTCTAGCAAACTTCAGACGGGCCTGGACATGTACTGGCTTAAGCAGGGGGACACGTCTGGCACTGCAGGATTTGAGTCCCTGGCGGCATAGTGTGTTACTGATGGTAGCCTTTGTTACTTTGGTCCCAGCTCTCTGCAGGTCATTCACTAGGTCCCCCCATGTGGTTCTGGGATTTTTGCTCACCGTTCTTGTGATCATTTTGACCCCACGGGGTGAGATCTTGTGTGGAGCCCCAGATCGAGGGAGATTATCAGTGGTCTTGTATGTCTTCCATTTTCTAATAATTGCTCCCACAGTTGATTCTTCACACCAAGCTGCTTACCTATTGCAGATTCAGTCTTCCCAGCCTGGTGCAGGTCTACAATTTTGTTTCTGGTGTCCTTTGACAGCTCTTTGGTCTTGGCCATAGTGGAGTTTGGAGTGTGACTGTTTGAGGCTGTGGACAGGTGTCTTTTATACTGATAACAAGTTCAAACAGGTGTCATTAATACAGGTAACAAGTGGAGGACAGAGGAGCCTCTTAAAGAAGAAGTTACAGGTCTGTGAGAGCCAGAAATCTTGCTTGTTTGTAGGTGACCAAATACTTATTTTACCGAGGAATTTACCAATTAATTCATTAAAAATCCTACAATGTGATTTCCTGGATTCTTTCCCCCATTCTGTCTCTCATAGTTGATGTGTACCTATGATGAAAATTACAGGCATCTCTCATCTTTTTAAGTGGGAGAACTTGCACAATTGGTGGCTGACTAAATACTTTTTTGCCCCACTGTATATATATGCACCTGAACTGATGCAGTGAGCATTTCATGAACAAACGTGTGGGAAAATGTATCCCTTGCTCATGGAAAAGATGTTACTGTGTTTCAGAAGGGTCAAATTATTGGCCTGTATTCAGCAAAGAAAACAACCCCGTTTACTTGTGATATATACATTCACCATTCAAACATAAACTTCATCTCTTTGCGCCACCATGCAAAAGGCAGAGTCGAGTACTTCCACACCGACACTGGTTTAAGATGTCTAATGCTGTCAGATGAGAGGAAATGCTCAGAGCAACAAATTGTACTTAACAGTAGAGAGTGTAGCCTAAATTTGGGCAACTATACATTTAATAGGCCACTGTATAATACTATTTTATTGCAAGTAAAAGATATATTTATCTTAGTTTTTATAGAACACCTTGTATTTATACTCATTTGCCAGTTTACAGTTATACCTGGTGTGCTTTTTAAGTGTACAGTTACTGACTGTAATGGATCTATTGCTCTGCAGTATTTGTCACCCACCTTCTTCCTGTCCAACAGTGGAAAGGAACCATCACAGCTGACTAGATATTATTTTCATGGTGGATATTTCTTAACACATCAGTGACACTGACAAGTTATTTGAATGTTAATGGATGTGGCACTGGTACAAGTGAATCTGAGATTTTTATCTTCAGTGTTATGGCTGAGCTGAGAAACAATCCACAAACAAAAATATCCAGTCAGGAGTGATGCTGTGCTTCGACACTGACCTCTGATGAAGAATCAGGGGAAATTTAACAGAAATTATGCTCTTTTCTTTTTAATAGAGTTACATGTTTTATACCACTTTGTTTGATGACTGTATAGGAGCAAGATATTCCTGTATGACTTCAGAGAAAAAGGTGTGTGCATCTGGAAGGGAGGTCTTTGTGTGGCAGCATTTCAGCTGTGTACAAGCCATGTAGATACACGCTGCAAAATTCAATACACCCAGACACATATACCCCTCTCTTTATTACCTCCAATCATTTTTCACATACACAAGTGTCTAAGAGTGCATGTATTGGTGCACTTTCAAAAAATAAAATAAAATAAATAGGTAACTCATGTTGCAGATCGTAGTCATGGTGTTGATGTACTTACATTAACTAGGAAATTGCAAGAGAGAAAAGAAGCGTGTGTTAATTTCTACCACTCACCACTGAATTCAGGTAAGAGAAAACTTCAAACCATTCATGATTCGAAGTGATATGTTGTACTACACTTTCTCGACATCCGCTAGGGACTGACTGATCATACTTCTGTGTTCCTCACCGAAGTACCGCCCTCCTCATGTCTTTCAAACACTACCTCCAATAATCCTTTATCAGCCCGGCTTCTTGTCCCTCCCACTGTCTCGTTTAGTCCCAGAGAAGCCCGGCTTCCCTGGAAGTGACGATTTTGTTGATTTTAACCAATAACAACTAGCCAAAATTGACTGTTCAGAGCCGTCTCGTAGACTGCAATGGCTGCCAGTCAGTGTTGCCAGATACTGCTGACGTTTTCCATCCCAAAATATGTTCAAAACCCGCCAAAATGCACTTAAAACCGCCCAATCTGGCAACACTGCTGCCAGTCCATAGAGCCCATTGAAATAAGAAAGGTTACAGCCTGGCAGCAAAGGTGATTCTCGTAGCGAACTGCAAGTTCGTCAGACATCACTCAAATAAGTCACAGGATAGTAATATGAACATAAATACAATCTTTGGCATATATTATGTTATGCAAGTTATTGTTTTAATGAGAATTCAACGTCGTAGACGCCGCAGTTTGGGGAGAGAATTTTAGGGGAAGCTCGGCTTCCCTTGTTGTCTCTGAGAAATCGCCCCTGACTTTAACAGTTTTTCATGTGTAGAAGCCTGAATGCTTTCTGTAGTAGACCATAATAGTTTTGTTAATAATCATTTGTCCAACTGCTTATTTATTTTAACTCAGCCAGAAAAGGCATGGAATGTAAAATTTTACATGACATAAAATGTAAAATTCTAAGAGCAACATTTTCTCCCATGTCATTTTCATCTAGGTTTCCTTGTGGTACATCCTTCTCATGGCTTCAGCAGATTTTCATCTCAGTGGCTTGTCTGTGACTTTAGTAAGTGGCCGTTATAAACTTGTAGAAACCTTGCACTTTACACACCCATAAACTACACAGTACACACTCTGTCTCACTGTGATTTGTTTTTCAAGGCTGCTCTGCTACGGTACGATACCACTTCATACTCTGTGATCATGGATGTCAGATATTCTGAGGACTATTATAACTCAAGTAACTACAGATATATTGGGGGACCATATTTGACCATTCGTCCTCTTGTTTATTATGATGGCTTGATGATCAGCATCTCCCTCGTCGCTGGTGTGTGTGTAAGCCTGCCGTTTTTCATTTGGGCTTTTCTTGTTCTTTACACTCTCCACAAACAAGGAGGCCAAATTTCAACCTTCATCATCCTCAGCATCATCAATGACTTGGCTGAGCTGCTCCTGAGTGCAATTATAGCATCATATTTAATAGACAGCCTTGTAAAGTCCAGTGCTACAAGATCTTTCAATTCTTCCATTGAAGCGTATTTTATTTACAGATATCAGGATTTTTGTTCGTTTATTTATTACATGTAGAATCTGTGGTCTTTTCCTCCACCAGCTTGTGGCTCTGAAGAGCGTGCTTTCGCTCAAACACCAGCTTCGCTCTGCTCATGTCTTCTCTCCTCTCTGCTCCACCATTTCCTGCATCATTCTGTGGCTGATTGTCTTCGGATTGCAGTTCATAAATATGTGGTTCAATGTGATTTTTAGCTTTTTGCCTTGTTGCATTTTAGTCATCACATGCATACTCACTTGCAAAGCCTCTCCTGCATCTGACCACATCATTCCCAGCTCAGCAGTGCTGATCGTTTCCACATTCACACTTATCACTTTCTGCACAACAGCTGGCCTTGTGCTTATCTTCAAAAATACCTCTGATGGATTTTACTTTGATGAACCAGAGTCACATCTCTCAGTCTATTTGATCAGAGTGATCTCGGACCCCCTGCTGTGTGTACTGGTCTGTAAGGAGCAGCTCAGGGTTCATAAACAGCAAACTCACACAGACATGAACACTGATCAGAGATCAGTTTGAGGTGAAGACCCGAGTGTTATATGAAGATATCAGAAAATGCCAGAAATGTCCTTCTGGTTGTCATCATCAGGCAGCTATTGTCTTGAGAATTGTGGATAAAATGGCAGTTTGTAAATGAAAACAGAAGTGAAAACTCTATGACATATCAAACAACAGCAACACCAGGAAAGAGTCTTTTTTATTTTTGGTCATTGTAACTGTCTACAATACAACATAGCAAATATTACAGCAGATATTTGCACCAGTGGAACTTAAGCTCCCTCATAGCCAAGATTGAATATAAATTTCCATCAAAATCCTGCTTTGAATTTTTAAGATTTTATTATTATTCTGCACATACAGTATTTATTCTTCTTTAGTGACTGGGATTATGTCTACATTTAAAATTTTTAGTTAATCATAGGACAGGGAGATGGCTTAATTTGGGATTAGGGGATGCTTGAGATGTTTTTTTTTTTAATTGTGTCAAAAATGTGTGTACAGTAGAATTAATTTCATGTGCTTTATGGAGGTTTTCACATTGTCTTCATGGAAATTATAATTATTGTGTTTTAATTAACTTCAAATAACTACAATTGGCTGGGCAGATATTAATTCGTATCATCTTATTCTGCTTGCTATTCACATCGATTCGTATATAACTGTATCCAGGAGGACTCGCTTCATTTAATGCTATATATTCATTTGGCTCAATCCATGTTTCAGTTAAACAAAGTACATTAAGCTCCTGATCAGTAATAAGTTCATTAACCATTTGCACTTTAGATGTAAGCGATCTAATATTTAATAGCCCAACCTTTAGATCAAAGGTGCTGGCAGCGGCTGTACAGTCAGTATGATCTAATTTTATATTGATTAGGTTACTGGAACAAACTCTCTGAATATTTCTACTTTTTTGTTGAGCTCGGGGAACAGACACAGTCTCGATGTAGTGGACCCTGAGTGACGACTCTGTGCAGCTAGCAGACAGTCAGTTTAGCCTGGTCGTCTGCTCCCTGGCCTTGGCTCTGGATGGTCAGAAATTAATTAGGCCTGTTCTGAGACTATGACCTATGCTACAGGAAATGAGAGCAGCACCTTCCCGAGTGGGATGGATACCGTCCCACCCTAACAGGCCAGCAGTGCCCTCAAAATTAGCCCAGTTATCTATAAAGCCCACACTGTTTTCAGAGCACCACCTGGACAACCAGCAGTTCAGCAACCATAACCTGCTGTAAGCTACATCGCCACGCCACATTGGGATGGGGCCAGAGCATACTACAGCATACTACTACAGCTTGTGAGTACCAAAAACAACTACATCTGGTCTTCGTAGATCAAGAGAAGGCATTCTATAGAGTGGACAGAAACAAGCTTTGGGGGACATTGGAATGGTATGGTGTGAAAGGACAACTCCTTGACAACATCAGAGTGATTTACAACAACAGTCAAAGTGCAGTGCGGACCACATGTGGACTCACAGACTGGTTTAAAGTGGACTCTAAACAAGGCCCAGCAGAGAAAACTCACAGTATGCGAGATGCGATGCCTCCGGAGGGCAGCCGAAAAACCCAGAATGGATAACATCAGGAATGAAGAAATAAGGAAGACGGTTGGTGCCACTCCTGTCAGCCAGTATATAGCACAGCAGCAGCTCAGATGGTTCGGACACTTGATGAGAACACCACCCAACCAGCCAGCCATACCTGTCAACCCTCCCGTTTTTCCCGGGAAATCCCTTATTTTGACTTATTTCCCGCTGTCTTCCCGTTTTTTTATTTTCCCGAAAATATCCCGTATTTTCACATTATATAAAAGTCCCGTATTTTCACAATATAAAAAAGTCGGTAGGTCCAGAATTCATGACGCGCCTCTGACCGGAGTTTACAGCAGGAAGTCGGGCCATGAATTCACGTCCCCGCCCTCTCCAGTACAGCAGGTGGCAGTCTAGTAATTACACATTGATTTTAATTGCATGTCTGTGAAGAAGACTGTCAGAACCATAGCGCTAGTCTGACCAAGGTCACTGCTCGGAACTTCTCACAAAACTAAAAGATGGTCGTTATTCTTTCCTCAGGCAGGGCTTGAAGTGGGCCGGAACGCACCGGAACTGCGTTCCTGCACTTCTTTATTTTCACCGGAGTGGCAGCGCAGTTGTGTGCGAAGTTTCCCCATTTGTTTGTCTGGCACTGCCTCAACCACAGGCTTGAATTAGCAGTTGGGGATGTTTTAAAGCAGATCAATGGCATGAACAACTTTAAGATCTTCTTCAACAAGCTGTACAGCCTTTATCACGCTTCGCCAAAAAATCAGCGCGAGCTGAGCAGCTGTGCGCAGCGTGTTGAGCAGCGCCTTCTTGTTATTGGCCGCGTCCTTTCCGTGCGCTGGGTCGCATCCAGTGAGCGCACCGTGAGAGCGGTTTGGTGATTAGTGAACTTAGTTAAACTTAAAGGTGTTTATGTATGTGATTAGTAAACTTAAAGGTGTTAAACCTTCTTTTGCTTTTCTTTTAGTGCAATACGTGCACTAATTACTCATTTTTTTATTTTTGAAACTTAAAGTAATGTTGTGATGACTTGTTTTTATTAGTTTAAACTTAATATGATGCAATGTTTTTCTGTTGTTCTTAAGGTTATCAACCTAATCAAGCCCTAATCAACCCCTTCATCACCTTTGAACTTCAATAAAAAACAAAAAAGAGGAAAAACTGAGTGTTCCTTGTGTGACCAAAGCTCTTTTGAAGTTGGGGCACAAAACTGGGGAAAATCATACACAACTTGACAATATGGTTGTGGTTCTTAGTTCTGATTTGTTTTTACTCCAGCTGTCTACAAACTAAGACACTTCGTTCAAAAATAATATCTCAGAGAGTCATTGTGAAAACACATCTGTTCAAACAACAAATACTGTAGCACAACAACAGATGAAAAGAGTAGAGCATTGTCCTTATGAGCCAAGTTTTGCAAAATGCGTGAAGGCAATACAAAAACTGTGAAGTTTTTAATTAAAAAATTTGAACTTGATTTGAACTTATTTGAATGACCGGGATGGCATTGTCAGAAAATCAGGGTTCCTGCACTTCTTTTTTTCCACTTCAAGCACTGTCCTCAGGGAGCGAGTTTCAGTAGACGGCGAGACTAGAGACATGAATAAAGAAAGGAGCGAGGCAAAACCAAAAACGGTGTATTGCCGCTACTTGCCCAAATGGCAGGATGAATTTAATTTTGTGAAGAAAAGTCAGTTCGATTACCGACTTTCCGAAATTTTCCCTTATTTTGAGTTAAAAATCTGGGAAATATCCCTTTTTTTCAAACCTCAAAGTTGACAGGTATGCAGCCAGCCCTGCGGGCCTATAACACCAGGTAGTCTGGCTACAGAGCCAGAGGGAGGCCCCGCCGCAGATGGATAGACGGAGTCAGAGACATTCTCCAGAAACATGGAATGACACTGCAGCGGGCCACGCAGCTAGCAAAGGACCGATATCTCCACCTCCCCACAACGCCCTAGAGTTAGAAGTGGACAGATAAAGGAAGGAAGGAAGGAAGGAAGTATGTCTATGACAAAGATGGAAAGCCCAGTGAAGCAGACTTTAACCTAGAACTAGAAGAAAAAGTCTACAGAGACCAGAAAGGGCCAGACACTCCTCAGTGTGATTAAAGAAGCACTTGAAGCCATGAAAAACAGAAGGAATAGATGGAATTCCAGCAGAGTTGTTAAATAAGGTGGGAGACAAGGGAATAAGAGAACTCTGCCGAGTTTCCCAAAAGCATCGTAGAACAAAGATCATCATGAAATGGTTGAGCAAGCAGCACAATAAACACTCTCTCTCCTAGTTAAGATGCCCTTATCGTTAAGAGCAGTGTTGGGCACGTTACTTTCAAAAAGTAATTAGTTATAGTTACTAGTTACTTTTCCCAAAAAGTAACTGAGTTAGTAACGGAGTTACTTTGTGATAAAAGTAACTAATTACCAGGGAAAGTAATTATTCCGTTACATTTTGTTCCCCCTCAAAAAAAAAAAAAAATCAAATTCAATTAGTGTAATCATAATAAAAGTGAATGTTAAATGTGTTTAATGACTGAAATGGAAACTTACCAGAACCAGTTATCTACACTATATTAATATTTTTGTGGGACAATGTGAGATAAGACATCTATCAAATTTAATATATTGTAGTTATTAAAATTATGTTACTAATTACTGGCCACTGACGAGGACAAACGCTTTGTTCCTCGACATAATGTGCATTGCACGTACACATTTTTGCCTTTTATTTCAAGTAATGAAAAGTCCTGGCTGTATTTCCAATGTGAAAGCGCAGTGCTGGGCTGACCGCTCGCCATCACTGTGTCTTCTCATTGAAAGTGTGTGCAGTGCAGTAGGCGTGGCCTACCTACGTATGCTGTCAAAATCTACTCTGATTGGCTTACTGTGCCGTTGTCTCGCGTCTCCCCGCCCCACACTAAAGCAGAGGAAAGAAAGGCTGAACGAGCAGCGTGCCAGATGAGAACAGCTTTAATAAAGTAATGCATAGTATTTTATTGTAAGTAACGGGAACGGCGTTATAACGATGTAAAAAGTAATTAGTTAGATTACTCGTGACTAAAAAAAGTAACGCTGTTAGTAACGCCGTTTATTTCTAACGCCGTTATTCCCATCACTGGTTAAGAGGCTTTTGGGAAACCGACCACTGCTCAGTCTCTGTCATGAAATGTACAATAATGGCCCTTTTCCACTATCCTTTTTCAGCTCACTTCAGCTCGCTTCAGCTCACTTCAGCCCGACACGGCTCGCGTTTCGACTACCAAAAACCAGCACGACTCAGCTCGTTTCAGCCCTGCTTAGCCCCTAAAACTCGCACCGTTTTGGAGTGGGGCTGAAGCGAGCCAAACCGTGCCGAGTGAGGTTGGGGGCGTGAGCAGACACTCCCCTGTGCACTGATTGGTGAGGAGGAGTGTCCTCACATGCCCACACACGCCCCGCGAGCACGCTGGGATCTGTAAACACCGTAAACCCGGAAGAAGAATAATTACGAATTGCGAGAATTTCTGAAGCCTTATGCACCTCGCCTCATCTATACACTCTTGCCAGTATCTGTTGGCGTTGTCGGTGACAGCAAGCCACAGAACCAAGACCAGCAACACTAACGACTCCATGTCCTCCATGTTTATTGTTTACTATTCGGGTCGTGAGACTACCGCTTAAAAGCTCACTGAATCAGTGACATAAAGAGCATCGTGGACGAGTTCGCGGAGCGCAAGGCTCGTCGTATGCCCTTCAAATAATGCGCGCAGTAGGCTATTGATGTTTTATTATGAGCCATGTACAGTATGTCGCCTAATGTTTTTTTGTTTCTGAGTTACATGTTCGTTTGAAGGACTTAATGGACAAAATAACATAGTTGCACCCCGTAGTGTTGAAATTGGTAAACACAGTGCATTCAGTGAGGTTTGCACCGCCCTCCTTTTATTTCTGACTCTTCCTGTCACCACTCTGAGCGCTCATTCGTATGCCCTTCAAATAATGTGCGCAGTATAGGCTATTGATGTTTTATTATGAGCCATGTACAGTATCCTAATGTTTTTTGTTTCTGAGTTACATGTTCGTTTGAAGGACTTGATGTACTAAATAACATATAGTTGCACCCGGTAGTGTTGAAATTGGTAAACACCGCAGTTGCGGACATTTTGTAGCCTAAAATGATGTTATGATAAGCTTTAATAAAGGGCCCGGTCATTTGCCCCGCCCCCGGCCCGGCTCTGACTTGTTCCGCCACTGTCACTGATGTCACTGTTTGCGCTGCTTAACGACATCACGTGACGTCCACCCACTTTCGCTAACTCCACCCAATGTGTCCACCCACTTCCAGCCAGCACGGTTCAGCGCGGTTGTAGTCGAAATGCAACTCCAACAGCCCCGCTCAGCTCGACTCAGCTCGACTCGGCACGGCACGGCTCAGCCGCGTTTGTAGTGGAAAAGCGGCATATGTCTGTCTGCCCCAACGCCTGTTGTAGCTGGGACTTCTCCGTTTCATACAAAGTTTCTATGCGGCTCGTGATAGTAGCTCTGGAAGGAGTTTCGTAGGTCCAGTCGTTGGATGCGATGCGAATTATCTCGGTCAGACCCTCATCATCCACAATGCTAACGAGCCTGCATGCAGTAGCCACCCATTTAGCGATGGCTGCAGTTAGCTTGTTTTTAGTTGCAGCATCCATGTGCCTGTGTCGAAACCCATCCATTGTTGCCTGGTTGTGGCGCTGAGGAGGCGTCGAATTTGAATCACCGGTGTGTTTGGCCATCAAATGGTATTTCAAACTGGATGTGCTCCGATGGTAACTAAGTTCACATCGACAGTAAGTGCAAATTACTTTAGTTTTATCTACCGAGCCGTCTTTTAATGTTTTAAATTGAAACTTTCCGTCAAGAAGTGTTCGTCCTGCTTCCATTTCAACTTGTCTGCTCAGTTGGGTTCTTCTTTGTTGGCTGTTTGCAACTGTATTGCTCAGTACCGCCACCCTGTGCGGGGCGTGGCATTACAGTCTAGCTGCTATCGTTTTTCTAAGCAAAGTCTCCTGGCAGTTTCAAAAGCTTATGAAAAACCTACATCATGTCACAGAGCGTTAATCTCGCGATAAAAAAATTATCGCCATTAAAATTGAGTCAAGTTAATGCGCAAAAACGCGACATTTTTGACAGCACAAATATATATATATATATATATATATATATATATATATATATATACACAGTGTGGGGTGGCACGGTGGTGTAGTGATTAGCGCTGTTGCCTCACATTAAGAAGGTCCGGGTTCGAGCCCCGTGGCCGGCGAGAGCCTTTCTGTGTGGAGTTTGCATGTTCTTCCCGTTTCCTCTGGGTGCTCTGGTTTCCCCCACAGTCCAAAGACATGCGGGTTAGGTTAACTGGTGACTCTAAATTGAGTGTGAATGGTTGGCTGTGTCTATGTGTCAGCCCTGTGATGACCTGGCGACTTGTCCAGGGTGTACCCTGCTTTTTGCCCGTAGTCAGCTGGGATAGGCTCCAGCTTGCCTGCGACCCTGTAGAACAGGATAGAGATAATGAGATGAGATATATAGTGTGTATGTATGTAAGTATGTATGTACAGGTATATAAACAATTTCTGATACATTATTTTTCCAAGTGGAATTTTTCTTCCATTATTCGGAGGCTCCAGCTGGAAGATGGGATAGCATGCTATAGCATATCTGCGATGATCTGGCGATTTGTCCAGGGTGTACCCCGCCTCTCACCCATAGTTACTTGGGATAGGGTCCAGCTTGCCTGTGACCCTGCACAGGATAACCATTTATGGCTAATGGATGAATAGATGGATGCTATAGCATAGTGTGGTACATTTGCATACTGTGGATGTCGTGGATCATCCAGGTACCATTCAACTACTATTAAATGCCTACTGGGTATTAAGACACCCTCCATTCCGCTTTTTACGTGCTAATAGTATGTAGGTATGCTTATTCAGGCACAGCCTCTTTGTTTGTTCAGCTCGGTGTCCTTTTGGGCCATTATGGAGTCTCAACAAGGCATCAGTTTTGATGTTCTTGGACCCCAGCTTGAGTTAATGAAGACATTCAGATTCATGATTCTTGGATTTAGTGTCTTTAATAATTTAATGCATTCAAGGTTTCTGTGATCAGTGATGATCAAAACAAAAACTTTTTTTTTTCAGGTTGTGGCCATGAAATTACTGCTTCTACGTTTGTTTGGTCGAGCTCCACTCACTGAAGCGTGGAAAATTCACATTTCTCCTCTCTGATACATGATTTGTGTATTCTTGCTCAGTGGATAAGATGATCATAAAATCATATGCCAAGGTCATTCAGGAATTCACAAAAGCCTGGATGATGGAAGGGGCGTTGGTCAGAACATGAGACATTGCTTGACATTCATAGTGCCTGAAAGTAGTAATGAAGGCTCTCACTCATTCCTCTCTGTGATGTGTTATATGAACCTCCTATATGTAACTTTGCAAAGATAGCACTTCTTATCTGTTCGAGAGGTGATGGAACCACTGGCCATCGATACCTGTACTTCACTGTTACTGCAGACTCTGTCCTTTTTTTCCCACAAAGAAGAACCCTGCAGCTGCAGGACAGGTGGAGGGATGAGTGCTGGCCATCATTCATACTAATCTCACTTCATACTAAGGTGAGAGTGACCTCTGCTGACTAGAAGGTGTGATATCACAGGCTGATGAGACACTCATATTTGTTTTGGTTATTTATCCTGTCCATTTAATAGTGTTCTCATTTCCTTTTAATGTCACAGTCTGATGATAAATCATCTTGTAAGACTGAATTGTAACAGTGATTCATTTCTTGTTCACAAGAATAAGTACACACTCTCAGAAATGATTCATGGGGTTAGTAAGTATAGCTCAAAATCAAGAGCTTTTTCTGCATAAAAAATAAGTTTGTTATGTGTCTGCATTATAATGAGGTGATAATTTAATAAATTGGTCTAAATGAAAATGAATAAAATAGTCTTAACTCAATAATACATGAATTTTCAACAGATATTTCTGCCTTAACTCAATATAGAGGTGTACTGAGTTAGCACAACTTAAAAATCTGTGTCCGTGTTTGTTAAAAGCTGAGTACAAGGCCGACCTGCTCGGACGGAAGCCTACTGGTTAAGTGTAATGGTGCGTTCATGTGCTATGGGAATTATGGTAAATACCAAACGCCGACATGGACAGCACACATGAACACCCCTCTTGTGGTATTTTCCACTGGGCAACTCGTAGAAAATTTTGATACATGAGTTGCCGAGATGAGATGAACTTTAACCTTTTCAACATGGCGGCGAGCGGTACAAGACTAGCTTATGAACCAAGAAAGAAGTGGTTTTCACCTACGGAAAGCTGACTCTCACCTTCTAAACGAGTCATGTTATGTATATTATATTATTATAATACGTATATTATAGCCTAATACAAAATATTCTGTGGCTGTCCAAAGAACGCCAACAATGATCTAGATACTGGCTACTCTCATTGTGGCTACAGACAAATTTCCAAAAACTGCGTGGCATTCAATGTGTTAAGAAAATCTCTACTTGTCATGATCAGGAAATATTCAGCATTTTTTGACTTTTGATAACTCATATTCCTGCTGCAGCTGATGAACAAGGCAATCTATAATTGTTTTAGCCAAATAACAGGCCTGATTCTGAATCTGGTCCACCATCTTTAATTTGTCAACAACAACAAAAGCATGTGAACACAATACACTGGTAAATACCACTTCCCAACTGGAAAATATCATCTTCCCATAGCACATGAACGCAGCATAAGGACGGGGGATAAAGGGAAAAAGTAATGAAAGCTCAGTCAATCTGGAAGAAAGAAATAGCGGAGGTATGTTTTTGTTTTGTTTTTCAGTATTACTTAGATATCCAGACTCACACTCCATTTCGGTAGGTGGCGGTAATGCTTCCAAAAGTTGTTTGCCAACCGTCCTTAAAAAGGAAGATGATGATGCCTGGACATGTTTAGTGCGAACAGAGCATGCGCGTACCTGTTGGAAGCCCGACTGAGCAGAGCGCAGAGTTGGAGAAACGCGTTTGAGGATAATTTTGACTCGTTTTATTCACAACAGCTAATAACTGCATCAGCAGACAGTACAAGAAAGCGTTTTACACAACACTAGATGCTTTTTCTCGGTCAGTAGTGGTAATGTGTAAGCTAGCAGTAATGGTAGTAATTCAGTCTAACATTAGGCCAAAAAAAAAAAAAAGTGTGTTTCAGGTAACATGAAATACTAAAATATACAGAAGCGTATTTGGGCCACTTGGAGAAAATATTTTTTTCTAAATTCCAAGATTAAAAGTCGGAAATTTCAAGAAAAAACTCGAAATTCCGAGATTAAAAGTAAGAATTTTCGAGAAAAAACGTCGAAATTTTTGAGAAAAAAAAGTCGAAATTTTCGAGATTAAAAGTCGAAATCTTCGAGAAAAAAAGTCGAAATTTTTGAGAAAAAAAGTCGAAATTATGACATACAAAGAAACGCATGCTCTAACTGCTGCCATGGCAACGAATGGCCACCGGAAAGGGAAGTCGTGGAAAGTGGCTGCCAACCGGCCTGGCCCTGAACATGTGAACTTAGCGATGTTGACTCTGAATGCAAGACACAAGGGATGCAGTTGAAAGGTAAGATTATCATTCTGTTCTGTTTGATGTTACATTGCATTGCGGATATGGTTAAGGGTACGCAATATCAATTAGGATCAGACGTGACACTTACTACCATGCAGGCTGCATGCTACAGCCACAAGGCGTACTGCTAGTTTAGAAACCTGGACATGACACTACCCTTAGTACTATCATGTCCGAGTGCTAAACGTTTGTGCGTACAGTGAAACGACACAACTGGTGTCCGTATAATGACTGCAGAAACCCATTTCATCTAGCTAGTATTGCTAATATTATGCGAACGCCACTACAGTAGGCCTAAGCCTCGTCTGCAGAGCAGAAGGGTTTCCAAGTCACCTCCAAGTTTCCAAGATGAATAATTCCACTTGTACCTACCTGAAGTGTCATGAGTCCAGGAGTTAAATTCCTATTAAACGTTTTCTGGTGAGATTAGCCCACTGAATTGTTTTCGTTTTGGATTAATTGGCTATGAAAGTAGTTTAATCAAGGAAGATAACGTTAGCCTAAATTTGGGCTCAGCATGGGATGACTTTTGATGTTATCAGGGAAACCTGTGGGGATAAGATGGAACAGGCATATCTGTCCATACAATGTGATAGTAAAATATTGTGATTTCTACAGAAAGTATCATATGTGAACGTTCTGTTATGACTTTTCTCAGTTTAACGCACTGATTTTCATATTTTCCTGTATGAAGTAGTGTTATCACACATGAAAATTAAATACATGATGTCAGAAGCACTTTGCAAATATTATCTGGTGCTACTCAAATTCTTCAGTGTTATAATTTAATGCACTTGATCTGAGAATTTGTTACACATGGCATTACACAATAGTGCCTCGGCCTAAAAAACCGTCCCATCCCTAGCCCAGGGCCCCTACTACTGGGTCCTGGATAATGAATCCCACTTTGCCTCCCACTTCAACACCCCTGCTCCTGGTTTGTTTGTATTGTGCCCACCCCCTCTCCCACCCAAATGAAACCATTTCAACCACTCCATCTTAAATAATCAGGATACTGTTACTGAAACTGTAATACAGAATTTATATACTGAATATTATGTCTGATCTCTAGGAAGAAATTGATGGGGTTGTATCGACTTGGAATGACCACAGAGTCCATCAAGTCCACAACTCTCGTTCACCTCATGGACGTCCCTCCATATTACATGCAGTCCCTCAGCTGTACGGAGGCAGAGACTATTTGCAGAATGTGGACCTGGAGAAAGTTGAAGTCTGCCTTGAAGAGTGTATGTTCAAAGACTTTCCATGTGATGAGGATGTGTTTCACATTTGTGTGGACCTAATGTCAGAGCATAATCTGTCATTAACAAATGTGTTTGAAACAGTTAACCTGTATCTCACACTCAGACAGCTGATAAACAATGATCTTGGTGTAAATCATTAATTTTATTGGACGCGGTCTTGTCACCTGTTGTAAGATGAGATAGTACTGTATTCAAGCATCCCGTAACATCCACAACAAGATACACATACACATGATGTCAAGGTTGCCATGGTCGTGGACACCTCAACAGGCACAGGCCATTTCAGAGATGTCTTTTTGTTTTGTTCCTTTGCCCATTTTATTCACAATTTGAAATATTGCAGTTTAACTGATTGCCAATTAAAATGTTTTTTTTTTACTTGTAATACCTGCTTTAAAAGATGTAGCTTCTTATTTTCACTTCAAATATATTAGCAATCAAGTTATTTTGTTCTACCATTCAACATTTGCAAATATGAATAAAAATGCAAAATCCTAACAAGTTTTAACTGAATTATTCAGATATTTAAAAGATCACAATACAAAGAATGCAAAACTATATAATTTCATTGGAACTGTAATGCCACCTTAAAATCTTTACAGAAGGAAGCCTTCAAAAGTAAGATTTTTTTTTTTTTTTTTGTAAACAGCAACTGTATGGAGTAAAACAGTGGTTGCCATGAGAAATGTAAACAAGTAGTCATACATTGGTAATTCCGACTAAAATCCATGACATCTCATCTGAAATTATTTATAAAGATAACTGGAATTTTCTGCTGATAACTCTTCCCAGGCAGACAAAACAACAACAGTACAACAGTAGGCCTAATCCATTATTAGAAGGCATTTTGTTGTCCTTAAAGCACACAACAGGTATTCACAATTCTCTGCAGCATACCACTTAGGCTACGTTCACACTGCAGGCTGAAGTGACTCAAATCCGATCTTTTCGCCCATATGTGACCTGTATCTGATCTTTTATTGACAATATGAACGACACAGATCTGAATTTTTCAAATCCGACCCAGGCCGTTTGGATATGTGGTCCTAATTCCGATTCCTATACACTCTTTTCATATGCGACTTCAGTCTGAACCGCCAGGTCGCATTCATCCGACTTACACGTCATCAACAAGCCACAAACGTCACTATTCTGCACTGAAATAGGCGGCGGGTCTCTCAAAAAAAGTTACAACAACATGGCACATAATCACGGGCACAGATAGAGGGTGGGACGGGTGGGATTCGTCCCACCCAGATTTCAATTCACTTCGTTCGGTCCCCCCCACTTATAGGGAGGAAAAAACATCTATGCTGTCTTTCTTTGCATAAGGCAAACCTCACGGAAAAATCAAAAGACTAATTACCATTCGGTTTATTGAGGTGCACGACAGTGTATACATAGTTGCAACAACTCACATAAAACAAAACAAAGACTGATATTCGGTTGGTTGAGCTGCGCAGACTGCACAGGTTGCGAGCTCGAGCTTGGTTGCTATGGTAACCCACAACAAGTTTGACAGGCATATCGGGGTTGGGGTTGGTTTGCTGGCAGCTTTGTCCCCCCCAGTTTTTTGTCCCCCCCAGTTCAAAAAACATATCTGTGCCCCTGCACATGACATCAATGCGAGGGACGCTTCGGGCTGTGAAGGTTCTGAATCTTCTCAATGGAAGGACGCAGAGGTTAGGGAGCTGATTTCCATTTGGGGGGATACAGCTATTCAAGCTAGATTGGATGGGTCATACCGCAACCGGGCGGTTTTACTTCCGTAAACACTGGCCATGCTCACTGCGTGTGACGTCGTCGTATCCTGCAATGCGCATGCGGAACACTTTTAGGTCGCTTTTCGTTCATACTGAGGATCACATACAAGTCGCATATATTTGTTAATGTGAACGACCTCACAAAAAAAATCGGATTTCACAAAAAAATCGGAATTGAGCATTAAGCCTTGCAGTGTGAACGTAGCGTTAAAGTTCATGCCACTTAAAGTGTGTAAAGTAAACTCAAAAACAAAATACAAAAAAAAAAGTGGTCAACAAGGCGGTGACACTAACATCTAGTGAATGCTGCTGAAAGTCAGTTAACTCACAGTCAAAATCATCAAGGTTCCCGTCTGCATTTCTTCCACCTGGAAAAAACAACTGCACAGCTTTATCAATCAAGTCTGATTTTTTACTTTCCT